>NC_138774.1:226476601-226564101 GCF_965119305.1 Pelophylax lessonae
GCATAGATTCAACAAGGTGTTGGAAACATTCCTCATAGATTTTGGTCCATAGTGACATGATAGCATTACTCAGTTGCTGCAGATTTGTTGGCTGATGTTGGCTTATTTGATGGTCCCCAGTCATCTCTCTGACTCTTGGAGGTCGGGCGCGAAGTTATGACGTCACGTTTAGCCCTGGCAGTTGTAAACACTGCTGTGTGTTGGCCTGGAAAGCCTGAGATCATTTTTTTTTCTTTTTATCTCAAGCTTTGTAGCCTAGAGGAGGGATGTGGGGTCTTGTAGACCCCACATCTCTCCATAAAGAGGACCTGTCATGTCCTTTCAAGCACTTGATTTGAAACCACTTGTTCACTTCAGCTGGTGTTGGAATTATTTTCATTTTACTACCTCATTGGACTTTTAACCACTTTTCCTTAGGTGGATGTCCATGACGTCATATGACGTCCTTGAGTTTAGGAGATTAAATCGGAATGATGGGTGCAGCTGCAGGCATCATTCAGATATCATTATTTTCTGAAATTCCCTGCAAAGTAAAAACAATCACTGGCTATTCAGGCGCTTAATTGTTTTTACAGGTGGCAGGAGGAGACGTACCCCCCCCCCTCCCGCTGCCCTCTGGTGCTTCTACTGGCTTGCTAATGCCATCGACGAGCCAGAGAAGGAATCTGCTGGCAGTGGATGTTTATCCTAGAGCTTACCGACCCAGTCACCGCTATGACTCTCCGAGGCCAGGTGCTTTGTTATGACGTCACGTCTGGCCCCGGCAGTTGTAAACATTGCTGTGTATTCGGCTGGAGAGAGCCAGAGTTTTTCTTTTATTTTTTTTATCTCAGGATTTCCAGCCTAGAGGAGAGATGTGGAGACCAGTGTTGGTAGTAACTGCGTTTAAGTAAACAGTTACTTTTCAGGGTAACGTGTAATCTATCTGATTACCGGTCCTCTCCCTGTAACGCCGTTGCCGCTACTTTCGGCTGCGTTACCGCAATTACATCTACCGCCACTAGATGGCAGTAGATGTAATTGTATTCCCCCTCTCCTCTATGACCGCTGTCCGCGGTACTGTAACTGGAGAGAGAAGAGGAGGAGACACAGTCGAGTCACGAGAATCGAGTCGGACAGCAGCACAGCGCGCCAGTAGGAGGGCATAGAGTCCGGCGAGCGGCGAGTCGGCGACCCGACCCAGCCATTGCCGTTTCACTTGTGACTTTTGCCAGCCTGGCAAAATATATATAATACCATATCCAAAAATATATAGTCCAGGACTCCACCACCACCACAGGGCAGCAGGAAGTCCACCACCACCAGTCCACCAACGCACACAGCCAGCCCAGAAGAGGAGAGAGGCACAGACAGGCAGGCCTGAGGCCTGGAGGAGGACGGAGCCAGAGGGACCCGGACAACAGTGTGCAAGTGCCTGCCAGGCCACACCACCAGTCCACCACCACCAGCAAGCCCAGCACAGCAGGTACCAAAAAAAAAAAAAAAACCTCACAGACTCAGTCAGTCACAGACAGTCAGGAGTCAGGAATCAGACCCCCACCAGCCACCACCCACCACCAGTGTGCCACACCACTACCAGCAGTGTGCCACACCGCCACCACCAGTGTGCCACACCGCCACCACCAGTGTGCCACACCGCCACCACCACCACCAGTGGGCCACACCGCCACCACCAGTGTGCCAAACCACCACCAGCCAGCCACTCCAGGCATCAGGTACCAAAAAATAAAAAAAATACAGTTACTCACACAGTCAGGAGGACTCAGACCCCCACAGTGTGCCACACCGCCACCACTATTAAAGATTTTATATAACGTAATTGCATTATAGAATAGTAAAAAAAAGTCACAGTTATTTTGTAAAGAAACTAATTACTTTTTCAATGTGGTAACTGAGTCACTAACTCAATTACTTTTTGGGAGAAGTAATTTGTAACTGTAACTAATTACTTTTTTAAAGTAAGATGACCAACACTGGTGGGGACTTGTAGACCCTACATCTCTCCATAAAGAGGACCTGTCATGCCCTATTCCTATTACAAGGGATGTTTACAGCTAGCAAATCCCAATAAGCATACATTGATTGGTTTAAGTAAAAGCATATACAAACTATGTGATCCATTTATGGATTTTTTTTTATTGTTTTTTATTGACACAGCAGTGGCCTGTGGATAGGGATTACTGTGTCCCACATTTTACAGATCCTGCCTTATGAACTACAGAGGAGTTTCAGGAGGTGGAGTTAGCACAGGAATAACTGCTTGCAGTTAGCAAGGTACCATGGGATATGTAGTCCTTAGAAAGAAAGCCAGCTTTGCAAAGCATGCAGGGAATCCAGGGATGGAGTCACAGAATTCCAGGAAGTGTGTGGGGATCTTCACAAAGTATACACAAAATCCACCACTTCTCCGATGTAAGAACAGAGCTCTGCCTTGTTTACAATGGCAGAGCTCTATTCTGTATCTCTGCCCGACAATCAGCAGGTGCCCGCGGCCGCGTATGCATGCGCCCCCCTAGGCAGAAGTGCAGAATCACAAATATTTATGCGATTCTGCACAGGAGGGCCGCCCTGTAGTAGTATATCTGCTAGAGGCCAGTCCTTATCTGGTCAACATAATTCACAATAATAGGAGTAGGCTAGAAATAATTGAAATAAAATGTGGAAATGAATATGGGATTTTAAATGATGACAAGAGATACGCGTTAGGCGGCTGTTTCAACACACATTACAAAGGCATGGCCTGATATCGTTCGTCACCATCAGGAAACCAGCTCTGAGAAATGCAATTCTGCCATTGCTAAAGTGCACGGTAACAGAAAGTGACTTCAAAAGGGCTGCAGGGGATCAGCAACACAGAATTAAAAAAAGAAGTGAAAACAAATATTAAAGGATGAAATTTGTTTTTGATAATAATAAATAATAATAATAAGAAATATATATATATATATATATATATATATATATATATATATATATATATATATATATATATATATATATATATTTATAGGGTTTACAACTAATTAAATTTATTAAAATGTTTCCATGCAGTAAAGAGTAATGGACAATGGACATGCATGAAGGCTATTTTGTATTGTTTTTTATTTAATTCTCATAAAATATACAAAGGTTTATGTGATAAAAATGCAACGGTGTTTATTTAGTAGTAATGCTGCTACACAGCATATGTAACCTAACATTTTAAATCACTTAAGTTGGACTTAACATTTTCAAAGTTGATACATATTTTTTTTTTTTTCATTATTTTATTTTATTTATTAATGTATTTATAACAAATGTACTTAACTGTATCAATTAGGAATAAAAAGGATAATAAGAACAGGAAGCCCAGCACAAGCCCACTTGTTTACTCTGTGATGCAGCCGTTTCAAGACAGCGGCATGCGTGTCTGCCTAATGAGAGCAGCAATCTAATTATAGCAATGACCTCCAGGGTTCAGCTGGACTCACTATTGACATTAAAGGTTAGTGCCATGCTAACCTTTCATGCCATAAAGCTTTAAACTTCATAGAAGAATAAAACAGACTAAATAGTTGACCGCCCCCTGTAATTTTTTGCGGACGATTGCCTAAAGGCAATTTACTTAATAAATGTAAAAATAATTCTTTTTGAAGTTTAGACGGCCTGGCAACAATAAATTTGCGAATCTTCATTCTGAAACGCATTTGCATTGGTATTTAATTCATGTGCGCACAGTCAACCAAATATTGATAATATTAGGAGAGTGGATTCAGGATGTGGTACCCCATGATCACCTATTAATCCACTATAAAGTACATTAACATGGAAGTTGAGCCACAAAAATGCAGAAATTTACATGAGAACGCTCTATGTTTAAATATTTTTATATTAAATATATATATTTATTTAAATCAAATGTTATTTATATATATATATATATATATATACACACTGTATATATATAAATATTATATATATTTTTTGCTTTGTTCCTTTTAAGTCAGGATGTGGTACCCCATAATAATCCCAATAAAGTACACTAACATGGAGGTTGAGCCACATGGGTGCAGAAGTTTACACGAGGCAGCTCTATGTTTGAATATTGTTATATTAAATATATATTTGTATAAATAAAATTATATATTTACACACACATTTTTTTAATAGCAAATATATATGTATATATTTTTTTGCCTGGTTCCTTTTAAGTCAGGATCTTGTGCTATATGATAACCTATCAATCCATCATAAAGTATTTGCTATACTAATTTGGAGGTTGAGCCACAGAGGTGCCAAAAGTATTGGGATGCCTGCCTTTATAGGCACATGAACTTTAGGCCCCTTTCACATATGGGAGTCCATCGGCGGACTCCGGTTTTCTCAGCGGGCGATCGATCCGCCAATCCCCCGCTGAGCAGGCAGATGGCAGCTCTGTCTCTGCGCTGTGTGCGGAGACAGAGCTGTCAGGTCCCCGCTGTTCTCTATGGGGGAATCAGATGAGAACGGACAGGCGGTCTGATTCGATGGACGGATAGAAAATAGGGTTTCCGTCCGTCCAGATTTGACGGACCGGGTCGGATGTCAGCGGACATGTCTCCGCTGACATCTGATGCCCCATAGAGATGCATGGGGCATCCGTTCAGATCTTAAAAACTGACAGGTGATCTGAATGGTCCGCAAGTGGGAAAGGGGCCTCCAGGGCATCCCAGTCTTAGTCCGTAGGATTCAATATTGAGTTGGCCCACCCTTGGCAGCTATAACAGCTTCAACTCTTCTGGGAAGACTGTCCACAAGGTTTAGGAGTGTGTCTATGGGAATGTTTGACCATTCTTCCAGAAGCGCATTTGTGAGGTCAGGCACTGATGTTGAATGAGAAGGCCTGGCTCGCAGTCTCTGCTGTAACTCATCCCAAAGGTGTTCTATCGGGTTGAGGTCAGGACTCTGTGCAGGCCGGTCAAGTTCCTCCACCCCAAACTCGCTCATCCATGTCTTTATGGACCTTGCTTTGTGCACTGGCCAAAATCATTTGGTGGAGGAGGGATTATGGTGTGGGGTTGTTTTTCAGGGCTTGGGCTTGGCCCCTTAGTTCCAGTGAAGGGAACTCTTAAGGCGTCAGCATACCAAGACATTTTGGACAATTTCATGCTCCCAACTTTGTGGGAACAGTTTGGGGATGGCCCCTTACTGTTCCAACATGACTGCGCACCAGTGTACAAAGCAAGGTCCATAAGGACATGGATGAGCGAGTTTGGGGTGAAGGGACTGGCCTGCACAGAATCCTGACCTAAAATCCGATAGAACATCTTTGGAATGAATTAGAGTGAAGACTGCGAACCTCACAAATGCGCTTCTGGAAGAATGGTCAAACATTCCCATAGACACACTCCTAAACCTTGTGGACAGCCTTCCCAGAAGAATTGAAGCTGTTATAGCTGCAATGGGTGGACTAGACTGGGATTCCATTAATGCTCATGTGAGAGTAAATACATGCTTCCCAAAACTTTTGGTAATATAGTGTGTGTGCATGTTTATTTATTTTTTGCTTGGTTACTATTAAGTTGGGATTTGGTTCCCCATGATCACCTATTTCATCATAAAGTATTAGTTTTAGTAAGTCAGGGGTTGAGTCACAATGGTGTGGAATTTTTTTTTCGAGTGTGCAATGGTATTTAATCAGTTTTTTTTTTTAAATTTTGGGTCAGTTCAGGTCGGGTCCTTTATTTTGGACACATTACAGTTAGCTTTTTATAGATGGTTTGCGATAAAAGACATGTTTTATACATGGTGTAGCTCCTGGACTTGAACCAAATTTATATGAGGGACTCTCTATGTTTGAAAATGAATTGTTATAATAAAAAATATATAATTTTTTTTTTTGGTTCCTATTAAGACGGGATGTAGTGCCCCATGATCAACTAGCAATCCATCATAAAATATTTGTTATACTAAGTTGGGGGCTGAGCCACCAAGGTGTAGAATTTTTTTTTTACTTATTTACTCTATTTTTTAGAATGTCAGGTCAGCACAGCTCATTTAAGAAAAAAATTGCTATGCAAGGTCTTCATTTTGGACATGCTACAGGTAGCTTTTTATATAGGTTTGCAATAGAAGACATGTTTTATACATGGTGTAGCCCTGGGCTTGAGCTAAGTTTATATGGGGGTGCTCTATATTTGAATAATAATTGTTATATTAAATATATATATTTACATAAATCACATATTATATTTATGTATATATATATATATATTTCATGTCTTGGAAAAAAAACACAAGTCGTCCATTCAGTTCAACACCCATAGAGGGGAATGTAACACCAAAAAAATATATATATATATTTACATATATATATATATATATATATATATATATATATTTTTATTTTTTTTTTTGTTATTTTATCAGGGAATCTTACATTTTTAAATTAAATTAGTTCAGGATTAAGCAATGTAGTATGGCTGGTAGATTTTTTTTTTTTAAGGGGAGTGGAGTGTCAATAGTGATTTTTATTATTTTATTTCCAAGGCTGTATTGAAAGCTAGCATATTTTCTCTTCTTCTGGGGTTGAAAGCTAACACCTTTTATATCTTTTTAATACTCTAAAGTAATAAAAGCTTTATAGATCTTTTAAATAAACACAAAGAAAACTTTAACAAACGGATCCAATAAATACCATTTCACGCTCATAAAAAAAAATTCTGCACCTCTGAGGCTCAACCTCCAACTTAGTAAAACAAATACTTTACAATAATGGATTGATAGGTGATCGTGGGCTACCACATCCTATATATATATATATATATATATACTTGTATAAACAAAATAAAACCTATTTTTTTATTTAATATTAAATCTATATTAAATATTTTTTTTTGCTTGGTCACTATTAAGTCAGGATGTGGTAGCCCATGATCACCTATCAATCCATTGCAAAGTATTTGTTATACTAAGCCTCAGAGGTGCAGAATTTTTTATGAGCATGAAATGGTATTTATATATATATATATATATATATATATATATAGCAATTAATATTCAAACATAGTGCCCTCATGTACATTTCCGCACTTCTGTGGCTCAACCCCCAATTTAGTATAAAAAATACTTTATGATGACTTGATAGGTGATCATGGGGCACCACATCTTGAACTGATAGAAACCAAGCAAAAAATGTGTATATATATATATATATATATATATATACACACATATACACATACATACATACACATTTTTACATATTTATCATAACGATTAATTTTCAAACATAAAGCGCACCTTATATAAAGTTGGCTGAAGCCCAGGGCACACACACATACATATATTATATTAAAATCTATTTTCTATCATAACTAAGTTATTCTTTTATTAAATTGTATTAATAAATTTAATTTTTTAAATATTTTTTTAAATAAAATTAAATTAAATTTTTTTTTGGAATTAAAAAGTTTTTCGTGTGAGGAAGAGGCCTTTCCTTTTTTAATAAAGTGACCAGCTAAATAATATGTAGCCTTTACCATGACATAATCAAAATGCTAGAATTAGAAAATACTTTTCCATAGGACATAAATACATTTATTAACAGATGATTGAAATACCTTGTTTTGTTAATGTCCATAAAAAATGATGGATACATAGTGGAAAATACATTAACCTTTTGCTAATTATGTCTTTTTGCTTGGAACTTGCATTCTGCGTTGTTTGTTAGGTATTTTTAGCGCTTTTAGAGCCGTTTTACATTAGCAGACTTAGTTTTCTCTATCTTTATGAATATATATATATATTTTTTTTTTTTTTTTTTTATTTCATTTGGTAGTTTTGGAACAATGGAATACGGAGTCCTCAAAAAATGTTATACGATAGCATTTTTAGGATGAAAGTGCTGTTGTGTCAATGGAATAAAGTAAGGCAGTTTGTTAAGGGTTCACCATGCCTACATGATGGTGACTAAGTACTGACTTGCTTTAAAGGCAAATTAAATGTTTTAATCTTTTCATCATTTTAAACAACGAATCTCGTAAAAAAAAAAGAAAGATTGTGCTTTTTTTTTTTTAATCTAAGGGTCACCTATATAACTATTTCAAGGGTTAGCTCTTTTGAAAGCAAGCTGGATAAATACATTAGGCTCGCAAAAACAGAACGCAGGCGGAATATTCATTACTGTGACTTATTTGCTTTTTTTACGATCAAAAAGGGATTTTTCAATTCACAAAGGCATTACGGCACGGATCAGCCGAATTTCCCCCACGTGCGATATCAACGTCTGAAGTCGCGAGGTATTTTGACTATAAATGTCAATTTGCATTTTTTTGTGCACAAGTTGTCGCGTCGTAAAATACCACTAGCATCGACGGATGGTCACTTTGCTTCCCAGTGAGATGTCTATTAAGGAGAACAGGAAAAGAAAGCTGCTCAACGTAGTGATAAGGTAATACTAAGTGGAAATAATATTTTAAGAGAAAATCAAGGTTTTGGGCAGAAAAAATACATATTTCATGTGAAATAAAAAACAATTCCAAACCTAGGCAAGATTTATCTTTGTTAACTGAACATTTCAGGAGGATATTATCCTACAATACCAAACCGAGTACAACTCATATAGCTTAGTGAATCCAACCTTAAAGGACAACTATAGTAAAAAAATTGTATATTGATGGCTATATTTAATGAATACATGTATTAATATTTGATGTGATTGTTATATATTATTTACATTTTTTTTTTTAATTGCACTTTTTTTTACCCATAATTGCTGCACGCTTTTGGGCTGATTTAGTAAAGTAGATGGGAATCCTAAATATTTTTGTGAACAATTACATTAATTTTCCAAATCATATGGAAGGAACATTCCAGTTTTTCTTATTTCATTTGCCGCATTGCTTTTTTATACTTGTTGACTTCCCAGTAGATCTGGTCTTTTTAAACTTCCCGCAAGAAGGCAACAACGCTGCTTGCTGTAGAGTGAACCACACAGCAGCATTGTCACCCCGTTTTAGATGAACATGTACTTTTTGGACAGTTACAGTGACCGTTTTTATCCCCTCCTTTGACAAATAAAGGTTTAAACCATATGAATAAAAGCTGATCATTGCGAGCCCCCTTGGCAGTGTTCGTCCCAACCATTTGTAACTGACATTGGTCTTCTTGTAAATGTGGAGAGAAATATGAATAATGGTATGTGGCAAAAAAAAAGTTAAAGTCCTATGCTTATACTCTGAATTTTATTTTATATATACATATATATATAAAAAAAAAAAAAATAAAAAAATAATATATATATATATATATATATATATATATATATATATATATATATATATATATATATATAAAGTCCAATACTAATGCAATCATTACAGGTAATAAACACATACAGTAAATATTTAGCTATCCATTATATATTGTTTGTGTATATTTACATATATATAAAAATATAAATATATTATATTACTATTTATATATACTTTTTCAACCATTTATAATTACATTTTTTTAAATATGTTTTCTCTTTTATCGATTGAAGTAGATAGACTTGTGTCTTTTTTTTTTTTTTTAACCAGACTATATATATTGGGAATAAATTTAGCTGTATCAATTTTGAAAATAGTGTTGTAGTAAAATTATAATTAAATTGAATGCAGCTTGAGATATAAATTCCATAATGCTTTATATCTCATAGTTAAGGGACATGATGCAGCTGAGTATAAGAAACATTTACAAGTGCAACTTTAACTATTCAAGATTATTTAGTTGTTCTGCTCTTTTCCAGTCGTTTCTACGTCTAACAATATACTTATTCAATTTTTAAGCAAAGCTTTTTTTTTTTTTTTTGCATGCTTTTAAAGTGTAGCTATAATAAACCCACTAAGGCAGATATACTTACGTTGCCACATTCCCCTATTTGAAGTTGGATTTTTTATAATAGCAAATCCAGATGTGCTAAGTTCAACATTCTTTTTGATAACAAGATTCTCAGTAGTATTCGGTGACAACAATTTATTGCCATCCAGAACAATACAGTCTATTAGTGGAAAAAAAAATTGGTGTCTAGCTATAAAAGCCAAGTACAGTTGGGCCAATGCAATGTTTAACCCATTTTCAGTTTTTTTTCTTTTACTTTTCGAAAACATGTAAAGGTGGGCACAGACGAGACAGCTGAGAATGAGATTTAGTAGAAGTAGAACATTTAGGAAAAAATTGATTTATGGTCAATATTTAACACATTTTAGTTGTTTTATAACTTTTTATTATTTTATTTAAAGGTGAGTAACAGGTTACACTAAAACAAAAATGAGATAATTTGCAAAGTAGGCTTTCCATTAATGTTAAAACAGTAACAAAAGGCCATCAATATGGTGGCAGCCACAAATATAGAAAGTCCAAAGTCTGGAGTAATACATACAATTGCAACCACTGGTACCCTCAATGTATTATGAGGAGAACCTGGCCTGTTTTATAATTAAAAAAAAAAAAAATTGAAATGTGTAAAGGTGGCCACTGGATTTTTACCCCATTTTTCTTTGTTTTATAACTTTCCGAAAAAATAAATTTCGAAATATGTAAAAGGTGGGCACAGATAGGATGACTGATAATGAGGATTACCAAAGATATCAAACTTTATGGTTAAAAAAAAAAAAAAAAAATGTTTGTTGAGCTTAGTGAATACAATTAGGCTATGTTTACTTTGAATACCCATTAAAAATGTTTTTTTTTTTTTTTTTTTTTGAATAGGGTTTCTCGCAGATAATTGGGTGATTAAAAAACACTTTGCTTTGTTCACTTGCAGTGTGAATACTATGCAGGTGCGTAAAGCATCTGAAATTTACGTTCTGTTAGACGATTGACAGCAGAACACGACTATGCAGATGAAGCTATGTTTATTTTATATACCCAATTATGTTCAGGGGGATTATAAAAAAAATAAGAATAAAAAAAAAAGATTTATTAATTGCTCATAATTGGGTGATTAAGAGTATTACTTTGCTTTATTCACTTGCAACGTGAACACTAAGCAGTTATGTAAAGTATCTGAAATTTATGTTCTGTTAGAAGATTGATAGCAGAGAAAGATCAAGTGGTCCGTCGAGCCTGCCTTTTGTTTTGTTTTTTTTTGCATTTAAACTTTTTTATTGGGGAAGATAGACTCATATTAAAGCTAAGTAGTTTGATACTTTTGATTTACTTTGTTTATTTACATATTTTATGCATGCGCAATAGTCTATTAAATTTTAAAATGCAGTTGTGATCAAACAACTTACAAAATACAAATAAAAAAAGCTGAGGACTATTTAGAGGTTATTAAACAGATACGTTTTGTGTTGTGGGAACTTGTTGCTATTGAAACCCAATTTTACTTTTATATAGAGTTTCATTAGTCGCCATCATTATCCACTAATTTTATAGGGGAGAACACGCAAAGAATTGCAGTTTTGTTGGCTACGAGAAAAATGATGATATGTAACCAAATGCATTCAGCTTATGTCACTTATTTTATTTACACAAAATATTACATAGAGACACATGCCCATCAAGTTCTAACAAAAACTCAAAAATACATTTAAAAACTTGCACCCTCAGAACTCTTTGCTGACCCTAGAGTAAGGTAAAAAAAAAAAAAAAAAGTGGGATCCAATTTGCTTTACCAAAAAAAAAAAAAAAACCTTCTCAGACCCCCCCCCCCCCCCTCCCAAGGCCACCAAATACTCCTTGGATCTACAGTGTATTTTTTCTATGAATATTTATTGCCAGAGAAATTGTGTGCATTTGCAAACACGTCCAGCCAGTTCCTTCCGCTTGAACTCTCTAAACCAGGGGTGGGGAACCTATGGCCGGGGGGCCGAATGCGGCCCTTGAAGTCATTTGGTCCGGCCCCCCGTGCAGCTGAGTCTGTGTCTCTCAGCTGATCTGTCAGAATGGAGCCGATGTTTCCTGTATAGTTTTCGACTCTGTTCTGTCAGTCTGAGTGAGTCACAGGTGAAGTGATATCAAATGCACTCCTCCTGTGACCAATACAGGAAACATCGCCTATTCCTCCAGCGCAGCGCCGCTGCTAGCCAGCATTTCCCGCCAGCAGCAAACTCAGCAGTACCAGCCAGCTGTACCCACCAGCAGTACCAGCCAGCTGTACCCACCAGCAGTACCAGCCAGCTGTACCCACCAGCAGTACCAGCCAGCTGTTCCCACCAGCAGTTCTTTTCAAAACTTATCACCACAAAGAGTCGACTGCACTCCAGACTAACCGACGCAAACCTGGAAAACCAGTTGCAAGTAGCAACATCATCAATACCAGCTAACATCACACACCTCACCAAAGAGAAGCAGTTGAACAGACAAGAAGTCACTGCTCAAGGTGGTGTAATTGCCTGATGACTCACACAGGTGCATGCCCCGGCTCGCCTCCGTGAAAACTTGATAAAAGAAAAGGAATTGGCAGCACTCCAGGTTGAGTCAAAATCCAGGTTTATTGACTGGACATCCAAATATGACAATCGTGACAAGGTAGACGCGTTTCACACACTGACTGTGTGCTTAATCATTACCAGTAATGATTAAGCACACAGTCAGTGTGTGAAACGCGTCTACCTTGTCACGATTGTCATATTTGGATGTCCAGTCAATAAACCTGGATTTTGACTCAACCTGGAGTGCTGCCAATTCCTTTTCTTTTATCAAGAGAAGCAGTTGCAGCCATCACATTAGGGGTGAGTTAATTAAATGTTTGACCAAATATAACCGGCACATTTTTAAGTTGATAATTTTGTACGGCCCCCGAATATTTTTATAAATACCCAAATGGCCCTTGGCAGAAAAAAGGTTCCCCACCCCTGCTCTAAACCAACGTGCTGGTGGCTGACCTTGCCATTTGCAAAAAATTGCAACAATTTGCATATCCTTCTGTAGCAATGCAGGACGGCATGCTCAATGTTCTGAATCGAGAAAATAGGAGGATACAAGTGTGCGGGGAAGCTCATCAGTTCTTATTACTGCCCCTCCTACTTAACCACTTGCCGACTGCCTAACGCCGATCTACGTCGGCAGTCAGCCCCTCACAGGCAAAGTGACGTAGGGCTACGTCACTAGCTTGTGAGGGTCTAGGGAGCGGGTGCGCTCCCGCGTGGTCACGGACCCCCCCGCGCGTGTGACCGGCGGACCCGATGTACGCCGGTCACTCGGCGATCGGCGGGGGAGAGGGAGAAAGTCAGGCGGCTTGTGTAAACAAGCCACCTGTCATTCTCCTCGGTGTAAAAACACTGATCACACGGATCTACTATGTAGATCCGTTGATCAGTGTCCTTACAGCTCAAGCCACAGCCAATCACAGTAGAAAGCACGCCCCTAGGGACACACACAGCCCCTCCCTCCCAAATAAAGTTAACCCCTTCACTACCAGTGTATTTTTACAGTAACAGTGCATATGTATAGCACTGATTACTGTAGAAATGTCACTGGTAACCCCAAAAGTGTCAAAAATGTCAGTCAAGGGTCCGATCTGTCCGCCCCAATGTCGCAGTACCGCAAAAAAAAAATCGCAGATCGCCGCCATTACGCGTTAAAAAAAAACAACAAAAATGATAAAAATCTTTCCCTTTGTTAGTAAACGCGATAACTTTTGCGCAAACCAATCAAAATATGCTTTTTGCGATTTTTTTTACCAAACATAGGTAGCATAAAACAAATTGGCCGAAAATGTTAAAAATTTTTGATTTTTACATTTTTTTGGGGGGAATTTCATATAAAAAAATTTGAAAAATATTGCTATTTTTGCAAAATTGACGCTCTTTTTTTGTTTATAGCGCTTGATCAAAAAATCGCACAGGTGATCAAATACCACCAAAAGAAAGCTCTGTTTGTGGGAAAAAAAGGACGCCAAATTTGTTTAGGTACAGCGTCGCATTGTCCGTTAAAGTCACGCAGTGCCGAATCGCAAAATACCCCCTGGTCGGAATGGGGGTAAAAATCTTCCGGGGCTTAAGTGGTTAATAATTATTAAGTGCAGAACAAATATTCTATTTATATACCCTAAGGAGGACATTGAAGGTTTCCATTCTCTGTAGTCTGGACTGTTTTATACATAGGCATGGATAAAAGCAAAGATATACCTATCTATCTATCTATCTATCTATCTATCTATCTATCTATCTATCTATCTATCTATCTATCTATCTATCTATATATATGCTGTGGATATAGAAAGAGAGAGAGAGATTTTCAAATTTTAGAATATATATATATATTTATATATGTTTTTTCTCCACTGGGGTGAGCTATTAAAGAGATGTTCCGCGAATTCCCATCTAGATGTTTCTTACCTGAAGAAGTGTAGACTTTGCCCAGAAGCTTGTATAGTATTCGCGAGAACCACTGTGACCTGATCTTCTGATTGCTCCAGCCATGGACTTGTTCATATTTATTTATATCTATAGATATACTGTATATATACATATATATCTATATCTATATATATATACATATATATATATATATATATATATATACACAAACAAAATTCCTACAAAGTTGGGACACTGTACAAATTGTGAGTAAAAAAAGAACGGACTAATTTACAAATCTCATAAACTTATATTTTATTCACAATATTATATAGATAACATATCAAATGTTGAAAGTGAGACATTTTGAAATGTCCTGCCAAATATTGGCTCATTTTGGATTTCATGAGAGCTACACATTCCAAAAAAGTTGGGACGGGTAGCAATTAATGTCCGGAAAAGTTAAATGTACATATAAGGAACAGCTGGAGGACCAATTTGCAACGTATTTGGTCAATTGGCAACATGATTGGGTATAAAAAGAGCCTCTCAGAGTGGCAGTGTCTCTCAGAAGTCAAGATGGGCAGAGGATCACCAATTCCCCCAATGTTGCGGCTAAAAATAGTGGAGCAATATCAGAAAGGAGTTTCTCAGAGAAAAATTGCAAAGAGTTTGAAGTTATCATCATCTACAGTGCATAATATCATCCAAAGATTCAGAGAATCTGGAACAATCTCTGTGCGAAAGGATCAAGGCTGGAAAACCATACTGGATGGCAGTGATCTTCGGGCCCTGAGACGGCACTGCATCACACACAGGAATGCTACTGTAATGGAAATCACAACATGGGCTCAGGAATACTTCCAGAAAACATTGTCGGTGAACACAATCCACAGGGCCATTCGCCGTTGCCGGCTAAAACTCTATAGGCCAAAAAAGAAGCCAAATCTAAACATGATCCAGAAGCACAGGCGTTTTCTCTGGGCCAAGGCTCATTTAAAATGGTCTGTGGCAAAGTGGAAAATTGTTCTGTGGTCAGACGAATCAAAATTTGAAGTTCCTTTTGGAAAACTGTGACGCCATGTCATCCGGACTAAAGAGGACAAGGACAACCCAAGTTGCTATCAGTGCTCAGTTCAGAAGCCTGCATCTCTGATGGTATGGGGTTGCATGAGTGCGTGTGGCATGGGCAGCTTACACATCTGGAAAGGCACCATCAATGCTGAAAGGTATATCCAAGTTCTAGAACAACATATGCTACCATCCAGACGTCGGCTCTTTCAGGGAAGACCTTGCATTTTCCAACATGACAATGTCAGATCACATACTGCATCAATTACAACATCATGGCTGCGTAGAAGAGGGATCCGGGTACTGAAATGGCCAGCCTGCAGTCCAGATCTTTCACCCATAGAAAACATTTGGCGCATCAAAAAGAGGAAGATGCGACAAAGAAGACCTAAGACAGTTGAGCCAACTAGAAGCCTGTATTAGAGAAGAATGGAACAACATTCCTATTCCTAAACTGGAACAACTTGCTCCTCAGTCCCCAGATGTTTGCAGACTGTTATAAAAAGAAGATGGGATGCCACACAGTGGTAATCATGGCCTTGTCCCAACTTTTTTGAGATGTGTTGATGCCATGAAATTTAAAATCAACTTATTTGTTTCTTAAAATTATACATTTTCTCAGTTTAAACATTTGATATGCCATCTATGTTGTATATGTTGTTGTATTCTGAATAAAATATTGAAATTTGAAACTTCCACATCATTGCATTCTGTTTTTATTCACAATTTGTACAGTGTCCCAACTTTTTTGGAATCGGGTTTGTATATATTATATATATATATATATATATATATATATATATATATATACACACACACATACACATACATACACACACACATTTTTATTTTTTTAATTATACATTTATATATTTTTTTCATATATATGCATTTCCTTTTTTTTTTACTTATTTGTAATTTATTTACTGTATATATATATATATATATATATATATATATATATATATATATATACACACACACACAGTATCTCACAAAAGTGAGTACACCCCTCACATTTTTGTAAATTGTTAAATATATCTTTTCATGTGACAACACTGAAGAAAAAACACTTTGCTACAATGTAAAGTAGTGAGTGTACAGCTTGTATAACAGTGTAAATTTGCTGTCCCCTCAAAATAACTCAACACACAGCCATTAATGTCTAAACTGCTGGCAACAAAAGTGAGTACACCCCTAAGTGACAATGTCCAAATTGGGCCCAATTAGCCATTTTCCCTCCCTGGTGTCATGTGATTTGTTAGTGTTACAAGGTCTAAGTTGTGAATGGGGAGCAGGTGTGTTAAGGAGCAGGTGTGTTAAATTTGTTGTTATCACTCTCACTCTCTCATACTGGTCACTGCAAGTTCAGCATGGCACCTCATGGCAAAGAACTCTCTGAGTATCTGAAAAAAAGAATTGTTGCTTTACATAAAGATGGCCTAGGCTATAAGAAGATTGCCAAGACCCTGAAACTGAGCTGCAGCATGGTGGGCAAGACCATACAGCTGTTTAACAGGACAGGTTCCACTCAGAACAGGCCTCACCATGGTCGACCAAAGATGTTGAGTGCACATGCTCAGCATCATATCCAGAGGTTATCTTTGGCAAATAGATGTATGACTGCTGCCAGCATTGCTGCAGTGGTTGAAGGGGTGGAGGGTCAGCCTGTCAGTGCTCAGACCATACGCCGCACACTGCATCAAATTGATCTGCATGGCTGTCATTCCAGAAGGAAACCTCTTCTAAAGATGATGCACAGGAAAGCCCGCAAACAGCTTGCTGAAGACAAGCAGACTAAGGACATGGATTACTGGAACCATTTCCTGTGGTCTTATAAGACCAAAATAAACTCATTTGATTCAGATGGTGTCAAGTGTGTGTGGTGGCAACCAGATGAGGAGTACAAAGACAAATGTGTCTTGCCTACAGTCAAGAATGGTGGTGGGAGTGTCATGGTCTGGAGCTGCATAAGTGCTGCCAGCACTGGGGAGCTACAGTTCATTGAGGGAACCATGAATGCCAACATGTACTGTGACATACTGAAGCAGAGCATGATCCCCTCCCTTTGGAGACTGGGCCGCAGGGCAGTATTCCAATATGATATTGAGCCAAAACACCTCCACCTAAAGAAGCTGAGGGTAAAGGTGATGGACTGGCCAAGCATGTCCCCAGACCTAAACCCTTTTGAGCATCTGTGGGGCATCCTCAAACAGAAGGTGGAGGAGCTCTGGTGAACTCCATGCCCAAGAGGGTTAAGGCAGTGCTGGAAAATAATGGTGGCCACACAAAATATTGACACTTTGTGCCAAATTTGGTAATTGTCACTTAGGGGTGTACTCACTTTTGTTGCCAGCGGTTTAGACATTAATGCCTGTGTTGAGTTATTTTGAGGGGACAGCAAATTTATACTGTTATACAAGCTGTACACTCACTACTATACATTGTAGCAAAGTGTCATTTCTTCAGTGTTGTCACATGAAAAGATATAATAAAATATTTACAAAAAATGTGAGGGGTGTACTCATTTTTGTGGGATACTGTATATTTATACATTCACACTGTATATACATTATATTGACATTTTGTTATTTTTCATTTCTTTTTTTTTTTTTATTAATTTTGTATGTCTAGGTGTTTATTTACTAAAGGCATACATCCAACTTCATTTTTACTTCGCAAAGAAACTTTTACTTAGCGTAGCTCGGGAGTGAGGTGAAACTCTGCTGATCTCTACCATCCAATCATATGCAAGCAAAAAATACTTTTTTTTTTTGCATTGCACATAGATGGGTTATTCTTTGCAACGTTACTGTTCACAACATACACTAAGCAAGGTGAAAACTTTCTAGCAAAGTAAGCATGCTCTACTCCTTCAGCCAATCAAGCCCATAGAGTCAGTTTAATATTTTTACGTATTGGTGAATACTAATACCAAAACCAAGGCAGTTTTGCCAATACCCATTAAAAAAATAAGAAAAAAATAAAGTGGCTACTTAGATGCGATATATTACTAATGTGTAATAAAAAAAATAATAATTATATATATATATATATATATATATATATATATATATATATATATATATATATATATCTTCATTCATTAATATATAATATTACTATTATAATTATTTACTATTATATACTTTACTAGGGTATTACATATGTATTATAATGATTTTAAATTTATAACGCAACAATAATCAGTTGCATTTGAACGTCCATGTTCTTGCTTCTGTAGCACACATTTATATACACGATGAACTCCAGGCAGATATAAAGACACAAAATAATGCAACTCTGCATTTATGTATATATATATATATATATATATATATATATATATACATACACACACACACACACAGGGCTGGCCTTAGGTGTTCAGGCGCCCTGTGCAAGCTAATCCTGTGGCGCCCCCCCACCACCATCCTCACCTCTCGCCCCCTAAACATGGCTGTATCTATTGAAAAGCCGCCTGTGTTAACCCTGTCCAGGCCGCAGTCGCCGCTTACCTCCCGCTGTGTGGCCTGATCAGTTGCAAGCTGTGATGGCCGCACGACGCCCCTGTTGCCCATGGCGCCCTGTGCGGCCACACAGCTCGCACACCCCAAAGGCCGGGCCCTGCACACACATATATTTTTTTTAGTCAAGCAGTTTAAATACCTAAATTTTACTTGCCTACTGCAATCTCCTGTGTAGCAAAGCTTAGACTGGAAGAGGTAAGACTGGGGTCAACATGGTGTTCTGCAAGTGTGGTGACATGGAATCTGTGGATAGGAGGAGAGTGCAAAGTGAGAAGGGTGATGACCTCATCAATCAGCTACTCAGCGGGCGGGATGAAGACAGCAGGTCATTGTATTGTATCATTGTAACTTGAAGTGGTGTAATCTGCCTGGCTCTGCAGTGTAGCAGAGCTGTGTGAATCTCAGGAATGGATAGAGAGAAAGGCAAATCTTTTGGCAGGTAAAACATCTCCTATATTTGTATTTCATATGTGTATTTAGCTTTTTTTTTCTAGAGTTCATCATTAGGGGAACAGCCAGTACCCTAGGATAGGGATAAATGTGTTTTATATTGTCAACGCTTTGGGATTTTTAACATTTTTTTGGAAGAAGCAGCTTCAAGGATATTTTTGTATGTTTTTTTAAAATGTATTTTTGTATAATTTTTTTAAAACATTTATTTTAACTTTGGAGTAAAGCGTAGGAATGATCAAAGTGCTGGAAAACAGCCAAAAAACAAGCTATTTAGCAAGGTATAAGAAATGACATTCGGCCATGTTCTGTAACCATTCCATGCCCAGGGGGCAATAAGTGAGCCAGATATATGCAGAACTAACATTAAGCACTGAGAAAAATATCAAAACTCCGTTTTTGTTTTGGTTTTTTATTGCCAACTGTTTCTATAAAAAGTTAAAATAAGTGTGGGGTATGATAAACAGCAGTGTGTATATATGACACCACCAAAAAAAAGGTCACACACTAATATTTCGTTGGCTTTGATTACGGCACGCATTCGCTGTGGCATTGTTTCGATAAGCTACTGCAATGTCATAAGATTTATTTGCGTCCGGTGTTGCATTCATTTTTCACCAAGATCTTGTATTGATGATGGGAGAGTCGGACCACTGTGCAAAGCCTTCTCCAGCACATCCCAAAGATTCTTAATGGGATTAAGTTCTGGACTCTGTAGTGGCCAATCCATGTGTGAAAATGTCTCATGCTCCCTGAACCACTCTCACAATTTGAGCCCCGATGAATCCTGGCATTGTCATCTTGGAATATGCCCGTGCCATCAGAGAAGAAACATCGATTGATGGAAAAACCTGGTCATTCATTATATTCAGGTAGTCCATTGTGCATTACTTTCCCTATTAAACATAGCCCCGAGTTATACTGTTGTTTTTCAGTGATTTGATTTTACCAAATGTTTAACCACTTGCCGACTGCCTAACGCCGATCTACGTCGGCAGTCAGCCCCTCACAGGCAAAGTGACGTAGGGCTACGTCACTAGCTTGTGAGGGTCTAGGGAGCGAGCGCGCGCCCCCGGAGGCGCGCTCCCGCGTGGTCACGGACCCCCCCGCGCGTGTGACCGGCGGACCCGATGTCCGCCGGTCACTCGGCGATCAGCGGGGGAGAGGGAGAAAGTCAGGCAGCTTGTGTAAACAAGCCACCTGTCATTCTCCTCGGTGTAAAAACCCTGATCACACGGATCTACTATGTAGATCCGTTGATCAGTGTCCTTACAGCTCAAGCCACAGCCAATCACAGTAGAAAGCACGCCCCTAGGGACACACACAGCCCCTCCCTCCCAAATAAAGTTAACCCCTTCACTACCAGTGTATTTTTACAGTAACAGTGCATATGTATAGCACTGATTACTGTAGAAATGTCACTGGTAACCCCAAAAGTGTCAAAAATGTCAGTCAAGGGTCCGATCTGTCCGCCCCAATGTCGCAGTACCGCAAAAAAAAAAATCGCAGATCGCTGCCATTACGCGTTAAAAAAAAAAACAACAAAAATGACAAAAATCTTTCCCTTTGTTAGTAAACGCGATAACTTTTGCGCAAACCAATCAAAATACGCTTTTTGCGATTTTTATTACCAAACATAGGTAGAATAAAACAAATTGGCCGAAAATGTTAAAAAATTTTGATTTTTACATTTTTTTTGGGGGGAATTTCATATAAAAAAAATGTGAAAAATATTGCTATTTTTGCAAAATTGACGCTCTTCTTTTGTTTATAGCGCGTGATCAAAAAATCGCACTGGTGACCAAATACCACCAAAAGAAAGCTCTGTTTGTGGGAAAAAAAGGACGCCAAATTTGCTTAGGTACAGCGTCGCACGACCGCACAATTGTCCGTTAAAGTCACGCAGTGCCGAATCGCAAAATACCCCCTGGTCGGAATGGGGGTAAAATCTTCCGGGGCTTAAGTGGTTAATCACGATCAATCAGGATTTTTTTCTGACCACATTTCTTCCTCGAAGACGATGGTTCCCCACTATCCTTCCAGTTTTTATTTATGTGTTGGACAGTTCTTAACCCAATTTTAGTAGTTTCTGCAATCTTCTTAGATGTTTTTTCTGCTTGACGAATGCCAATGATTTGACCCTTCTCAAACAGACTAACATCTTTTCCACGACCACGGGATGTGTCTTTCGACATGGTTGTTTAAGAAATGAGAAGCTACTCATTGCATCAGTTGGGATTAAATAACTTGTTGCCCTCTGAAAGATAATCGCCCATGTAGTAACTATCCAATATGTCGCTCTTACAGATATGCTTAGTTAACCCCTTTACCACCGGAGGATTTTCCTGCTTTACGTCCAGGCCACTTTTTTGCGATTCGGCACTATGCGACTTTAACTGACAATTGCGCGGTCATGCAACGCCGTACCCAAATGAAATTTACATCCTTTTTTTCCCCACAAACAGAGCTTTCTTTTGGTGGTATTTGATCACCTCTGCGCTTTTCATTTTTTGCAATATTAATAAAACAAATGCAACAATTTTGAAAGAATAATATTTTTCTACTTTGACAGTTAAAAAATATCCAATATATTCAATTTTTGTCATATATTTAGGCCAAAATGTATTTAGCTACATGTCTTTGACAAAAAAATTCTCAATTAGTGTATTTTTAACCGCTTTAAGACCGAAAGATTTTACCCCATTCCTGACCAGGCCATATTTGGCGATTCGGCACTGTGTTATTTTAATGGACAATTACGCGGTCGTGCGATGCTGTACCCAAATTAAATTGATGTCCTTTTTTTTCCCCACAAACAGGGCTTTCTTTTGGTGGTATTTGATCACCTGTGCGATTTTTACTTTTTGCGCTATAAACAAAAAAAGAGCAAAAATTTTGAAAAAATAACAATATTTTTCACATTTTTTTATATGAAATTCCCCCCCAAAAAAATAAAAAAAATAAAAATTTAACATTTTAGGCCAATTTGTTTTCTGCTACATATTTTTGGTAAAAAAAAAAAAATCGCAATAAGCGTATTTTGATTGGTTTGCGCAAAAGTTTTTTAACTAGTAATGGCGGCGATCTGGCGACGATCTGCGATTTTTTTTGCGGGACTGCGACATTGCGGCGGACAGATTGGACCCTTGACTGACATTTTTGACACTTTTGGGGGTACCAGTGACATTACTACAGTAATCAGTGCTATAAATATGCACTGTTACTGTAAAAATGACACTGGCAGGGAAGGGGTTAACTTTTATTGGTGATCAAGGGGTTAATGTATGCCTGGTGCTTACTGACGTGTGTGGGGGGAGGGGACTGTGTGACACAGGCACAGATCGTAGGTTCAGCTATGCTGAACACTGCAATCTGTCACTCCCTGTCACTTAGGAGATCCGCCCGCTTTGTTTACACAAGAGGGCGGATCTCCACACTCGATCCCCGACGATCGGGGAAGAGCGGCGGTGATCACCGCCGCTCCTCCCCTGGCCCGACTCCCGCTGTGTCTGAATGCAGTGGGAGCAAGCCTCCGGCGGCGCACACGCGCCGCCCACAAGGGGAGGAGTCCAGCGACGTAGGTCTACGTCGCTGGGCGATAACGAACCACTTTGCCGCAGTAGGCTCAACGTGAGCGGTCGGCAAGTGGTTAATTACAAGTGGCGACTTTTGTTTTGGCCAGGCAGTGTATATATATATATATATATATATATATATAAAATATATTAAATTAAATGTTATTTTTTTTCCCCACTACATTATTTGAGTAAAGGTAAAGCATGCAGTTTGCATGGACAGTCAGCATTGCATAATTTTTTTTTAGGTATTTTATACCTATACACACTAACAAATACATACTAATATATATATATATATATATATATATATATATACACACATATATATATATATACACACACACACACACATATATATGTATATATATATATATTTCTTTTTATTTAAATATATATATATTTTAAAAATAAATAAGTATACATTTTTTTATATTTAAATAATATATATTTATTTATTAGGGATGCATTGAAATTTCGGCCGCCAAACTTTTTTAGCCGAAAATAGGGTTATCGCCATTTTTCTGATTAAAAAAAGAAGGTGGCAATAACGGCCGCCATAAACGCGCGCAATGTTGCTGTGAATTTAGTAAAAAACGCTACATGGGCTATGTCAATGCATTTTAGTGGGGAGGTGTGTTTTTGGTGCATCTTTTTTTTCTGACTGACTAAATATGCACCAAATACAGCAAGTAGGATTTTTAACACTGCAGCGGAAGCGCTACGGGCCAGTGTGAAGACATACATAGATTTTAAAGGGATGCATTTTTCTTGAGCTTTTCTTGTATTTTTTAACAAAAAAAAAACAGTGTGAAAGCAGCTGAAAAGGTGCCGATAATGGCTGCAAATAGATTCATATTCTTCTAAATTCATAATATGAATTAAAAAGTCTAATATATTACAATTGTATATAAAAAAAATTAAAAAAAAATAAATTTCGGTTAAGTGCATCCTGAATTTTCGGTTTCAGCACCAGAATTTAAATGTATTTATATATATATATATATATATATATATATATATATATATATATATATATATAAATAAAACTAGAAAAACCCCCCAAAGGAAGGCAGTTAAAAAACCTTATATATAGTGTGGTTCAAGTTTCTCCATTATGGGAAAGAAAATCCATCCTGATCACCCAAGTGGCAAATGGATATTTTCTGGATCAACAATTTCTGGTGGGTGTTATTACCTATCAGTGCAGCAGGTTTTTTGTTTTGTTTTTTTTTTTTTCTACAGAGCTGGCAGGAACTACCCCCTGAGGAAGTCTATTGCAAATTTTTTACAGCTCTTACTGTGAAGAAACCTTTCAATGTGTGGAGGTTTCATCTCTTTTCCTCCAGATGTAAAGAGTGCCACCTTGTCCCTTATAGTGTACTTAAAGAGATTAACTCTACCACCAAGTTCACTGTATGGACTGCTTAAGTATATAAAGTAAGTGAGCGTTGTCACCCTAGGACAGAAAAAGTGTTACTGGCAAGTTTACAAGGTGAAAAATAAATTTAAAAAAGCATGAAAAAAGAAAACAACTGCAATATATTAACATTTTTGTTTTTGGGTACACTTTTAAAGCAAATCAAAACTCAAAAACAATATTGTAATATATTGCAGAGTATCAGTCCTTAGAGGTGGTGGTTGCATTTGTTTTATTTTTTAAGGCTAAGAACGTTTTCAGCAAGTACAGAAAATACCTGTTTTTGCCAGGAATGCCATGTCTGTCTCTGAATTTATATCAAAAATAATGTTATCTTATGTGTGTAGGGACTACTTGGAATAAACAGGAATTGCTGCTACTTTGACCAAGCCCAAACGAAGAGACAATTTCGGCCCCCCAAATGTTGGTTACTATTTACCTTTTCTCATCAGAAATAAAAGACTTATGGACCCTTAACCACTTCCCACTCGGTCTATTGCAAAATGACGGCCAGGCGGGAGTTTCTTTGTTCCAGGTGGGCGTCATATGGCATATATGCTGTGGGCACCATCTGTCACCCGCTGTGTCCACCAGACACAGCCAATGACAGATCCCTGTAATGGCAGGCTTCTGGTACCATGCAATCACTGTCACCACATTCCAGATAACATAACAATTTTAAAGAATGAATGGCTTCCTTTTATGCCATCCATTGTGTACAATTATGTTGCTAGCTGTGATTAGTCACAGTGACCACATGTACGGACAGACCAATCATAGCCCATCTGTACCATGTGATTAGCTGTGGCCAACCACAGCTAATCACAACAATAATTACCGAATTATTCTGTTTCATTCAGTAAAAATGGTTGCTTATACTAATGAAATTCATTGGTATAAGCAATCATGTGTAAAAAAAAAAACCCTGAACGCTTCCCCAAAGTAGTAAACTGTATTGCCCTGGTCAGTGTGTTAAAAAAATAAAAAAAATAAAAAAAAATGTAATCCAAAAAATGTTAAAAAAAAAGGATTCCTTTTGTTTTTTTTTTTATACTGTTAACGGTCCATGATCACCACCACACCAGGTATATGATGACACTGTACTGCACTGGTGACAGTATGTAAAAAAAAGAAAATTGTGGGAAAAAAAAAACTTTTTTTTTAAACTTCTTTATTTTCTAAAAAAAATTACAATTTCAAAAAGCTTGCCATGCCTCTTACTAAATAACTTAGATTAACTACTTTTAATAAATGGGTTATTTGGGGGTATTTTTGCTTTCCTGGCATTTTCTGGCCTCAAGAAATGAGATAACATAACAATTTTAACCACTTAAGCCCCGGAGGATTTGGCTGCTAAAGGACCAGGGGTTTTTTTGCGATTTTTTACTGCGTGACTTTAACGGACAATTGCGCGGTCGTGCGACGCTGTACCTAAACGAATTTGACGTCCTTTTTTTCCCACAAACAGAGCTTTCTTTTGGTGGTATTTGATCACCTGTGCGATTTTTTGATCACGCGCTATAAACAAAAAAGAGCGTAAATTTTGCAAAAATAACAATATTTTTCACATTTTTTTATATGAAATTCCCCCAAAAAAAAAGTAAAAATCAAAATTTTTTAACATTTTTCGGCCAATTTGTTTTATGCTACCTATGTTTGGTAAAAAAAATCGCAAAAAGCGTATTTTGATTGGTTTGCGCAAAAGTTATCGCGTTTACTAACAAAGAGAAAGATTTTTGTCATTTTTGGTGTTTTTTTTTTTAACGCGTAATGGCGGCGATCTGCGATTTTTTTTCGGTACTGCGACATTGCGGCGGACAGATCGGACCCTTGACTGACATTTTTGACACTTTTGGGGTTACCAGTGACATTACTGCAGTAATCAGTGCTATACATATGCACTGTTACTTCAAAAATGACACTGGCAGGGAAGGGGTTAACTTTATTGGACAGGGAGGGGTTAAGTGTGTCCTAGGGGCGTGCTTTCTACTGTGTAGGGACATTCCTATTGGTGTAAAAGCAAAGATCAACCGTTCTACATAGTAGAACGGTCAGATCTTTACTTTTACACAGGGAGAACTGACAGGCAGCTTGTTTACACAAGCTGCTCTGTCTTTCTCCCTTCACAGGAGCGATCGCAGTGTGACTGGCGGACATCGAGTCCGCCGGTCACACGCACTGACTTGCCTGTGAGCGAGCCGCGGCGGGCGCGCCTCGGCGGGCGCGCGCCCGCCCGCGATAGGCTCGCAAGTCAGTGACAGGCGAGTGACGTACCGATACGTCACTCTGCCTGGCCGGGGCTGACCGCCGCAGTATATAGTCGTGCGGCGGTCGGCAACCGGTTAAAGAATGAATGGCATCAGTATATCAGTATATCAGGACTGATCGATTTTCAGATATATATATCGTAGTTTGTGGACTCTATAACTTTCCTACAGACTGAATAATACACACGGATTTGGGTTATTTTCATCAAACAAATCGAGCAGAATATATTTTGACCTAAATGTTTTTAAAAAGATTATTTGCAAAATTTTATAGAAAGAAAAACACAGTTTGTTTTTTCAAAATTTCCGGTCTTTTTTTTGTTTATTTAGCAATAAAAAAGGGAGTGGTGAATAAATACCATCAAAATTGAGCTCTATTTGTGTAAAAAAAAAAAAAGATAAAAATTTTGTATGGGTACAGTGTTTCATGACCGTGCAATTGTCATTCAAAATGCGACAATGCCGAAAGTTGAAAGGAGGGGCAGGAAGGGGGTGAAAGAGCCCGGTATTGAAGGGGTTAAGATGATCGTTTGGCGATTTGTTTTCTGATTTCAAGTGGGTTTCTCAATGCGGGTAGATCCTGCTTTTGTGAGAGAGTATCTAATTATCAAAAATGTAATACATTTAATATAAAATGAGGTACATATTACCACATCATATTTTACATATAGCATCTATCTAATGTCTATAGAAAATTATTTTGCATAAACAAATCCGACGCGTTTCGGAGTGACTTGACTCCCTCCTCCTCAGGGTTTTATTTGCAAATGGCGTAAATATGGTAGTGTCCTCAAAAGGACAGCTCAACATGGATCAAAAAAGGGGAAACAATGGAAAAAACAGGAAGAATCATGCAGATGCCATTTCAATGGTGATAGTTCATATTCCCCATAGATAGTAGAGGGGAAGATGGAACGGGACCTCAGAAAACCAGGATAGTAGGGGAGCCCTTAGGCAGATGTGCACTGGGGCTTCTGTAGTGGCTAAGGTTAGACAGTAGGCCTAAGGGCCCCCCTACTATCCAGGTTTTCCCATCTTCCCCTCTACTATCTATGGGGATTATAAGCTATCACCACTGAAATGGCAACTGCATGATTCTTCTTGTTTTTATCAATTTTTTCCCTTTTTTTTTGATCGATGTTGAGCTATGTTTTTTTAAAAACACTACCATATTTACGCCATTTGCAAATATATCCCCGAGGAAGTAGTCAAGTCACTCCGAAATGTGTTGGATTTGGTTATGCAAAATAAACTTTCTATAGACATCTGATAGATGATATATGAAAAATATAGTGTGGTAATTTGCACCTCATTTTATATTAAATGTATCACATTTTTGATAATTCGATACTCTTTTACATTTTTGTATATCATTTTTGAAATGATTAAACTTTGGATTTTAATGGCAATATTGACTACTTTTGTATGCCTTTAAAGCCCCATGGCACAGGGGAAACCATTTGTGTTTTTTCCGTATGTTTTGGCAGATCATTTTTTTTTTTTAATGTGGAAACTGTTTATACTAATGGACTTGGATTTGCGCACCCTGGTGTAGCAAAGTTATTTTTGTAAAGTCTGATTCAAATTATTATACAAACGAGGCCTTGAGAGCGCCCTGGGAATTACAATTCAGTTAGAGATGCTTTGGATATTTTCAAGGGGGATCATGTGCAAGTATCCTGGCAACCGTCAGTCCACTCTTCTTTAATCTAGCTTATCCTACTGATTATCACCTTCCAATTAGCGCTGTCACAGACAATTAGGCAGAATTATAGTGGATAACCTTGTTAAGGGTCCATGGCTTAAACGTTGAGCTGTATGTGTTGTGAAGATAAATGTGATCGTGGCTTTAGATAGAATTTAGGGAAACTAATGGCTGTTGGGTCAGTTTTCCTTTAAAAGGCATAGTCGACCCTTATCAGTAGTGCAGTAGATGCCCCCGTGTTACCTTCTGCCGCCACCACATGCTAGCCCGTTAAGTGGGCCAAGGCCAGTTGGAGGGGTTTACGATCAAGTGGCATTAAGGTTGGCTGCACAGAGATGATGCCCATCCTACCTCCTCCTCACTCATGGTAGTTGACTGTGAGATGTCAGTGAGGAGGTAAAGATGATGCCCATCCTACCTCCTCCTCACTCATGGTAGTTGACCGTGAGATGTCAGTGACAGCTTGATCATAGTACAGGTGGTGCAGATGGAGTGCACCCCAGAACACCACAATGATGCATGCATCCCGGCTTGGGTGTTAACAGCCTGTCATACCTAGCCATTCAAGCCAATGGCTAATGTAAGTTTTTAACTGTGACAGCAGTACATGGATCTAAATTTGGCCAGTTCCTATTAAACCAGTTGAATTTTGATCCATCTATGGCCAGCTGTAGAGTCCTTCCACATGGCACCAATGTAGGATTGCCGGATCTTCCTGTCAGAATGTTCCCTTGCAAAAAACCTCAAGTTTCTCCCTTTTTTTTCTCCCTTCCCCCCCTCTCCCATTCCCCTTTCTCCTCCTTCATCCTTTCCCCATTTCTCAATTTATTATTTGACCTATCAGTCTTTCTTTTATTTATACTTCTCTCGGGGTCTTCCCTCTTTTCCTGGCAGAAAGTTCCCTTGCAATGTGATCATGGTCTGTATAGTGTGTGCGTTTACACACAAATCTTCGAGCTATACTATAATCCATGGAGGTGCAATTTACGCAAAAAAAAGAAACTCAACATCATCTCTCAAGTGTAACTAAACATGGTAGGAATTGTTGAAGGTGAGAGGGCTTTTACACCAATCTAACCCAAGCAGTGCCACCTTTCATAGTCTACACCTGGCTTTGTAGCCCTCTTCAAATAGGAGAAATCCAATGACCTAAACAATAATAAAAAATAAAAGAAGGGCACACCAGCTTATTACATTTTCTCAAGCACCATTCATTAATAAAACAACGTATAAAAATGCTTACAAAAGCTGTAAGTACATGGACAGGTAATGAATCCTATAGCAGAGTCTCCTCGACTTCAAAGACCTGGATTACCAATGTGGAACACCACATGACACAATGCAAGGAGGCTAACAAGTTTCAAGGAATATACCCTCTATTCCTCTAAGCTCTATAGAAAGGGTATATACCTGAGCTCTAAGGAAGAAGGTATTAGACTTGAGCTCCAAAGAATAGGATATATCCCTTCAAATGCATTAGCCTTCTTGCCTTGTGTTGTGTGATGTTCTACAATGGTAATCCAGGTCCTTGAAGTTTAGGAGACCCTGCTACATGATTCAATACATGCTCATGCTAACGTGTTTAGAGGGATATACCCTCTTCCTCAAAGCTCAGGGATATAACCTCTTTCTCAGAACTGAGGGATAGAACCTCTTCCTCAGAGCTGAGTGACAGGTTATATCCCTTGAAACATGTTAGCCTTCTTGCATTTTGTAGTGTGGTGTTCCATATTGGTAATCGGTGTCCTTGAAGCTCAGGATACCCAGCTACAGCATTCATGATTTGCCCATGGCCAACATGTTTCAATGGATATACCCCCTTCATCAGAACTCAGGGATATACCCCCTTCCTCAGAACTCAGGGATATACCCCCTTCCTCAGAACTCAGGGATATACCCCCTTCCTCAGAACTCAGGGATATATTCCCTCTTCCTCAGAGCTCAGGGATATATTCCCTCTTCCTCAGAGCTCAGGGATAGGCCCTCTTCCTCAGAGCTCAGGGATAGGCTCTCTTCCTCAGAGCTCAGGGATAGGCCCTCTTCCTCAGAGCTCAGGGATTATGAACTGTAGGGGTAGCATATTCTTTAAAGGGAAACTCTGATGTATTTTCAGTGTATATTGAATTATTATATTGATATCCACCTCAGAAGGGTAAATTAACCTTTTCACGAAAAGTTAAACTATCTCCAAATATCCTGGCCACCGCTCTAGACCTTGCTGCACATAGTGGCTCTGATGCCCTGTACTGCCAGTGTAGCGGTCTGTACACTGCAATACAAAACCCAGAGTGAGTATCCATCATAATGCTTTCAATGGAAAGAGCTCATTGGTCTGTACAACAATGTGACTGCACATCTGAGTCTTCTCAATGGTCTGCACAGTCACATGGTTGGCAGTGACCAATAAGCACTTCCCACTGCAAGCATTATGATGTACACTCACTCCGGTGCTGTGTACCATGGTGTATGGACCACAACATCAGCAGCCAATGGCATTATACCCGCTATTTGCAGGGAGGTCCAGAGAGATGGTGAGAATATTTGGAGCTAGTTCCCTAACTCTAACGCTTTAATTCATCACAAAGGATGCAAAATCATACTGAAGAGTAGACTGAATCATCTGACTTTGTAAATTAAGGGCTCTTCCACAGAGGCACCAAAAACACCATGTCTTTAGGCGTTGAGACTTTTTTTTTTTACTGCTCTTTGTACAAACAAGAGCTGCGTTTAGGTCTGATTTCTGAGGTAGAAGGTGTATCCTTGAGCTATGAGAAAGAGAGTCTATCCTTAAGCTCAGAGGAAGAGGGTCTATCCCTGAGATCTGAGGAAGGGAGTCTATCCATGAGCTCAGAGGAAGAGGGTCTATCCCTGAGCTCTGAGGAAGAGGGTCTATCCCTGAGCTCTGAGTATGAGGGTCTATCCCTGTGCTCTGAGGAAGAGGGTCTATCCCTGAGCTCTGAGGAAGAGGGTCTATCCCTGAGCTCTGAGGAAGAGGGTCTATCCCTGAGCTCTGAGGAAGAGGGTCTATTCCTGAGCTCTGAGGAATATGGTCTATTACTGAGCTCTGAGGAAGAGGGTCTATCCCTGAGCTCTGAGGAAGAGGGTCTATCCCTGAGCTCTGAGGAAGAGGGTCTATCCCTGAGCTCTGAGGAAGAGGGTCTATCCCTGAGCTCTAAGGAAGAGGGTCTATCCCTGAGCTCTGATGAAGAGGGTCTATCCCCGAGCTCTGAGGAAGAGGGTCTATCCCTGAGCTCTGAGGAAGAGGGTCTATCCCTGAGCTCTGACTAATAGGGCCATCTCTGAGCTCTGAGGAAAAGGGTCTATCCCTGAGCTCTGAGGAAGAGGGTCTATTCCTGACTTCTGAGGAAAAGAGTATATCCCTGAGCTCCGAGTAAGAGGGTCTATCCCGGAGCTCTGAGGGCATACCCTTTGAAACATGTTAGCCATTGGCATATAATCAATTTTGTAGCATTTTCTCTTGAACTTCAAGGACCTGGATTACCATGGAACACCACACCACACAGCACACAATTCAAGAAGATTAACATGTTTCAAAGGATATAACCTGTTACTCAGAGTTCTGAGGAAGAGGTTCTATCCCTGAGCTCTGAGGAAGAGGGTATATCCCTGAGCTCTGAGGAACAGGACATATCCCTGAGCTCTGAGGAAGAGGACATATCCCTGAGCTCTGAGGAAAAAGCTATTTCTCTTTCATTCATTGAAGGACACAGCTCCTGACATTCTTGATCATTGGGTTATACTGCCCCTACAGGAGTAGGACACTAGGCAGAAAAAACTTCTGGCTACACCCATGGGCTGTCCCAGGGGGTATACTCTGTCTCCCTGCTATAGTCACTCAGTTTTTTCTACCTAGTCAGGAGTCCTAGTTCCTTGTTGGGATCTTTGGTCCTGGCAACATTTTTTACATAGAAATCTTTTTCCTCCTGGATTTTTCCTGTCAGATCTACTATCAACTGCCTGACTGGGCGACTGGCTGGATAATCTAGATCAAGTGGTCACCCCAGTCGGTGAGTAGCTGTCCCCCTTCTGCCCCCGGAAGGATTTGGGGTGGACGTGGTCTAGTCTCTGGCCTGGGATGGGGGCAGGGCGCTAACTGGAAATGGGGGCTGGGGAGTGCGCCGCCGGCGACCGAATGATCGACTGAGTGGGGGGGCTTGTACCTGGTGGGGGCTCCTGCCATGGCCCCCTTGTCCTGCCTGCATCTGTCCTTGAGGCCTGGCTCCTATTTCTGGGTCCCTGTATACCTTTTACCGCCGTGCTGGGCCAGCATTTTTTTGTAGCCTGTGTATTCCTATAAACTGCGGTCATGTTTGTGTAGTCCGGCGTGTAGTCTTGTGGTTTGCATTGCAAATAGCAGCGGCCATGACAGTTGAGCCCTGTGGGTGGCGATTTCGGCAGTGGTGATCATGCCAGTTCCTCTGCTTTCCTGTTAAAAACTGACCACACAAAAAAAAATGACCACACTAAGCATGAGCACAGCGTGTTCGTTCTCTAGCTGTGCCGGGATCTCAGCCTGCTCTTCTCTAATGATCAGACCTGTGTTGGCCCATACCCCCTGGACAGCCATTCACTGGCAAGACCAGTGTGCTGCTGTTTCTCTTTCCCCAGCTTTTTGAGCTTATGTGGCTGAGAACAGAGGGCATGTGATCACTTACAGTATCTCACAAAAGTGAGTACACCCCTCACATTTTTGTAAATATTTTATTATCTCTTTTCATGTGACAACGCTGAAGAAATGACATTGTGCTACAATGTAAAGTAGTGAGTGTACAGCCTGTATAACAGTGTAAATTTGCTGTCCCCTCAAAATAACTTAACACACAGCCATTAATGTCTAAACTGCTGGCAACAAAAGTGAGTACACCCCTAAGTGGAAATGTCTAAATCGGGCACAAAGTGTCAATATTTACTGTGGCCACCATTATTTTCCAGCATTGCATTAACCCTCTTAGGCATGGAGTTCACCAGAGCTTCACAGGTTGCCACTGGAGTCCTCTTCCACTCCTCCATGATGACATCACGGAGCTGGTGGATGTTAGAGAATTTGCGCTCATCCAGCTTCCATTTGAGGATGCCCCACAGATGCTCAATAGGGTTTAGGTATGGAGACATTCTTGGCCAGTCCATCACCTTTACCCTCAGCTTCTTTAGCAAAGCAGTGGTCATCTTGGAGGCGTGTTTGGTGTCGTGATCATGTTGGAATACTGCCCTGCAGCCCAGTCCCTGAACGGAGGGGATCATGCTCTGCTTCAGTATGTCACAGTACATGTTGGCATTCATGGTTCCCTCAATGAACTGTAGCTCCCCAGTGCTGGCAGCACTCATGCAGCTCCAGACCCTCGACACTTCCACCACCACGTTTGACGTTAGACAAAACACACTTGTCTTTTTACTCCCCAGCTGGTTGCCATCACATACGTTTGACACCATCTGAACCAAATACGTTTATCTTGGTCTCATCAGACCACAGGACATGGTTCCAGTAATCCATGTCCTTTGTCTGCTCGTCTTCAGCAAATTGTATGCAGGCTTTCTTGTGCATCATCTTTAGAAGAGGCTTCCTTCTGGGAAAACAGCCATGCAGACCAATTTGATGCAGTGTGCGGCGTATGGTCTGAGCACTGACAGGCTGACCCCCCAACCCTCTGGAACAATGCTGGCTACACTCATACATCTATTTCCCAAAGACAACCTCTGGATATGACGGTGAGCATGTGCACGCAACTTCTTTGGTCGACCACGGTGAGGCCTGTTCTGAGTAGAACCTGTCCAGGTAAACCGCTGTATGGTCTTGGCCACCATGCTGCAGCTCAGTTTCAGGGTCTTGGCAATCTTCTTATAGCCTAGGCCATCTTTATGTAGAGCAACATTTCTTTTTTTTAAGATCCTCAGGGAGTTCTTTGCCATGAGGTGCCATGTTCAACTTCCAGTGACTAGTATGAGAGAGTGAGAGCGATAACACCAAATTTAACACACCTGCTCCCCATTCACACCTGAGACCTTGTAAACACTAACGAGTCACATGACACCGGGGAGGGAAAATGGCTAATTGAGTCCAATTTAGACATTTCCACTTAGAGGTGTACTAACCTTTCTTGCCAGCGGCTTAGACATTAATGGTTATGTGTTGAGTTATTTTGAGGGGACAGCAAATTTACACTGTTATACAAGCTGTACACTCACTACTTTACATTGTAGCAAAGTGTCATTTCTTCAGTGTTGTCACATGAAAAGATATAATAAAATATTTACAAAAATGTGAGGGTGTACTCATTTGTGTGAGATACTGTATATAGAAGGAGAAAAAAAGGTATATATATATATACAAATGTTTTGCCTTTCTATTTTAAATGGAATGGGTTATTTTACAAGGTGAGAGTTCACATACTGTACTTTAACAAGAAAACATGTTGATACACGGTTGCTTTCAAAAGATGGCTGAGCACCTTGTAGTGGCAGGAATCTATGCCAACCCAAGCCGATGCAATGCAAGCCAAAGCAATTTTCCACATTGACAGATTGTAGTGTTGCAGTCAATGTGGCCAATTGTTACTCAGTGTTCTCCCTAAAAAACCCTTAGTCAGAAAAAAAAAAAAAGGAAAATCACCAAGAAATTAAGACCTTATGCAAATATGTATAAAAATGTATATATTTTCTTTAAAATCTATGCAATTTTTATTTGTTTATGTATTTGTTTAATTTTAAATGCAACAGAAAAAAATATTTTTTTCTATAAAGCGGAAGTGAAATTTAGACTCAGTTTCCTGAAAACATCACAGCAACAGACCTCAGGGCTCCTCGGCCCTGATGCAAGCAGTGGGCTTGCTTTTGGCAGGATTTATGTAGATATCACAATGTTTTGATGGGTGGGTGTCAGTCTGGAGGAGTGGGAGTTCATAGGCAGGCTGCATTTGAGCTGAAGAACTGAAATCCAATGAATGAAGGGGCAGGCCAGGGATAGTCAGGCAGGGGAGAAAAGGGGATCCTCCAGCCTGTTTTTCAGTTTGGGGGGGGGGGGAGGGTTCATTTTCTTTGTTAAATTTTAAATCTGAACCCAAGAACAAAACTGTTATATATTGCCGTTTACCAGGCCTTAAAAGAAGTGGCGCCATTCATTTTCTTTTTTTTTATGTGCTTTTTGTTTCTCCTGCCAGGAACATGCTGCTTATGCTTGGGTGACAACACTTATTTGCTGCACAACCTCTATATAGGAGCAGCACTGTCAGGGCACAATGCATGAGTGTCACTTACACTGGGCATCCAGGGCAGGCGACTTGCATCTCTTTCTGGGTGCCTTGAGACCCAACACTGCAAACGCACACATTTTTAAAAATGTAACTGCTTCTGCAGCAGCTGTGTTAGATCCTGTCCAATTTTAGCATCTGGGGGGAATTTGTACTGGGAAGGATAATAAACCGAGTGGTGTGGAATTTGAACTTGGGGGCATTTTGTACCTACTCTTGACCCTTGCACTTTGTATGCTATGTACTCCTGACCCCCTACAGATGGTGTAACATGTACTCCTGACCACTGCACTCTTTACATTACATACTCCTGACCCTAGCGCCATATAGTCGTATTGCACATTACATACTCCTGATACGAGCAATGTATATGCCTTACAGCACATTATATACTCCTGACCCCAGTACCCTCTATGCAATATTGCACATACAAACTTCTAATCCTGCACCATATGATGCAGACCCTGCAGATAATTGCCTAAACCTAACAGCCCTGGGCGCTGAGGACTAAAGAATTGTTTAAAGGCATCGGTCAGCCGACCACCTTCTCCATCGCTCCTCCTTTACCGAACAAATCCTCAGAAACATGTTGTCCAGGAAATGGTAACCTTCCAGTGTCTTGAAAGATTGTACACAAATTCTTCTTAAAAGCGTCCTCAAGATGTTTCATCCTCTGTTCCCTCTGCAAAGGCAGGATGAGCTCTGCAACTTTACCCTTGTAAGGTGGATCAAGAAGGGTTGGGAACCAGTAATGATCCCTCTCCTTTGCAGAGTCAGGGAGCCCATGCTGCGTAAGTTTAAGGAGGCATGAGATTCTGAGTCCACTGGGTTACTAAGGATGACATTGTCAGGAGCAACCTCTCCCCAACCACGTACAACTCCTGGGGTTTCTGGGGAATGAAAACCATCCCTTGAAGACTGCTATATGTTATCCTCTCCACAATCCTCTTCCTCCTGTGTGTTTAGCAGCCCCGCAGGAATGGTATCTGCATAAAGGGGGCCTTGTGAGGAAAGGAAGTCCTCCACTTCCTCCCGCTGTTCTGACTCAAGTGCCCTGACCATGAATCATGCATTCTTTATCAGCGAAGCCAAGCTCCCCTTGAGCCTGTCCTTGTGCCATACTCACACAGGTATTTATTGATGGCCCTCTGCTGCGTGTGCAGCTGCTGCAGCATTGACAATGTTGAGTTCCACCTGGTGGGCATGTCACAAATGAGGCGGTTGGTGGGCAGGTTGAATTCCCGTTAAATGTCAGCCAGCCGAGCACTGGCATTGTATGACCCCCTGGAAATGGCCACAGACAGACTTTTCTGGTCTGCCTCAGAAGATCTTGTAAGCCCGGCTACCTGTTCAAGAAACGCTGCACCACCAAATTCAGGACATGTGCCAAATATGGAGCATGTGTCAAGTGTCCCTGTCAGAGGGCGGAGAGAAGGTTGGTGCCATTGTCGCATACAACCATTCCTGTCTCAAGCTGCCATGGCGTCAACCATCTCTGAGCCTGCCTCTGCAGAGCTGACAGAATCTCTGACCCGGTGTGGCTCCTGTCCCCTAGACAGACCAACTGAAGCACTGCATGGCATCTTTTAGCCTGACTGCTTGTGTAGCACTGCTGGTTCACAGGACAATAAAGCAGAAGAGGACATAGAGGAGGAAGAGGAGGAGGGGGTGGAGCAGACAGATGTGGCAGAATCACCACCAGCTTTTTGGAGGCATGGTGGTGGAACAAGCTCCAGCAGTGAACCCTGTCCTGCATCCTTCCCTGCTGCCAGCAGAGTTACCCAGTGCACCGTGAAGGAAATGTAACTTCCCTAACTATGCCTGCTAGACCATGAGACAGCAGTAATGTGAACCTTCCTGCTGACCGCTCTGTCCAATGAGGCCAAAACATTGCCTTCCACATTATTGTACAGAGCTGGAATGGCCTTACATGAAAAGAAACTTCTTTTTGGAACCTGCCACTGTGGTACAGCACATTCTGCAAATTCACAAAAGGGGACAAAGTCTACCAGATAAAAAGGCAGCAGTTGCAGTGCTAGCAATTTGGCCAAGCTAGAATTTAGATGCTTAGCATGTGGATGGCTGGGACAGTGTTTTTTTTTACAGTTCAGCAACTGGGGTAGCAAAATTTGCTTGGTGGTGAAATTAACAGGTGGTGTACTGCTACCAGATTGAGTGCAAGTACCTGTGGTACCCATTACTATACTATCATCCCTCTTAGTGCAAGTTTTTGAGAAGACTTGAGGTATAGTAGAGGTAGAGAACTCAGATGAGGAGCAAGGAGAAGTCTGCCTTTTTTATGATGTGGGTCTTTCAGGTGCTGTTGCCAATGGAGTGCATGGCAGGTCGTCATATGTCTTGTCAAGCATGTGGTGCCTGAGCGGCTGGTGTTCTGGCCACACTTGATCCGCTTCAGACAGAGATTGCAAATAGCCACACCGACAGCATGACACCCCAAAGGATGTCATATGAAACGAAACGTCCCTTCGGGTCTGCTACAGGTGTTGCTGTGTCTTTGCCTGGATGATTTTATGCATTATGATCAAGTGCTTTTATATTGGACATATGTAGGTGTTTCTGTTTTAGATTAAACATTCTTTTTAAACGGTAATACGCTATGTAGAGTCTTTTATCTTTGTTGAGTGTACAAGGAAGATAGAACTGGTTTATGTTACCATTGTATGAGGAGACTCATCGATTCCCATGCCCTTGACATGAGATATTTGGTGGATGCTGGAATACATTGAATCTATTTCAACAGTGATAACGGGATTGCTGTCTATACCCACATGTGCAAGTGACCTAAAGAGTGTAAGCTCTGTTGGATCCTATCTGTCTGGTAAGCCCCCACTCATTTTAAATATTTGGTTTGAGGCTATATACTCTCACTACGTTGAAGACACTTCATGCAAGAGGAGTTTCTTTGCACTTTGGTGGTTCCTTTATAACCACAGAGACTGTTTTACCACATTGATGCACTTTATATTCACAATATGCATGTTACAATATGTTTAACACTTTATTGTTGTTGTCCTATTGGTCCTAATCAGATGATATGATTTTTACATATATGTGTATTTATTATGCGGATTGCACTATATCAATTTTTTCTTTAATTAGTGTCATTTATTTCATCTTAACCAGCGCCGCAATAAATATTTGTGTTTTTTGATGATTATGAATTGTCTTTCTTTTTTTGCTGGCTGCTAGCTATCGCCTTTATTGTCATTGCGGTGTTTTCTTTTACAAACTAGTATGAGCCTGGCTGACAGAGGATAAGGAGGATTAGGGTGGCTCAGTTATCCACCCCACCAATTCTTCTGCATGTTGTGGCTCAATAACACGACCAGCACTGGAAATAAAGGACAAGCGTGCCCCACCTGCAGAGGATGCACCATTTGTCAGCCACCACCACTTTTCACTGTGGACACAGAGGCTGCTTGCCCTCTTTTAGTGGCCTGTGTGCATCTGCCTCTCCTTGTTGGCCTTTCCAACATGATGGGGATTTTTTTGGGGGGGTTTTTATAATTTTTTATTATAGAATGTGGGATGGAAATATGGTGCTTGGGTGCAATACTTTTGTGCTTGTGCACTATAAACCATTTTATTATAGTTTTTATTTTTAATAAAGAAAAACTTTAAGTAAAAAAAAAAAAAGAAACCCTTGCTGATGCCGAAGGAATAGCACCTGTGATGCAGAAGGAGGGACAGCAATTGTGCCCTAAATAATATTAGTGCTGCTGCACCACAAAAAAAAAAAAGAAAACCCCTGTTGATGCAGAAGAAATGGCACCTGCAACACAGAAGGGTGCCGCACTAAATATTATTAGTGCTGCTGTACAAAAAAAAAAAATTACTGCTGACGCAGAAGGAATAGCACCTGCGACGCAGAAGGGGGACAGCAATTATGCCCTAAATATTATTAGTGCTGCTGCACCACAAAAAACCCTGCTGATGCAGAAGGAATAGCAACAGAACCTGATGCTGCAAAAAAACAAACAATATATCAATGAAAAAAAAATGGGGTCAGTGGGCTGACACAGACGTGTTGTATACACCAATACTTCAGTGGCACTACACTGTGTTGCACAAGAATCAGCTCATCTCCACACTGATAGCACTACACTGACTGCACTACACTGTGTTGCACAAGAAGCAGCACAGCACTACACTGCACTGACTGGACTACACAAGAATCAGCCCTACACTACACTGCACTGACTGCATTAAACTGACTGAAAGCACAATCCACTAACTACCCTGCCTAATCTCCACTCCCAACACACTACACAGGGCTGCTGTGTAAGCAGCCTTATATAGTATGGGGAGTGGACTTAGCCCATGAGCCAATATGGGCTAAAGGCACCCTGCCTTCGACCAATCATGGTTCTGGCAGGACATTGTGCTGTGATTGGCCAAAGCATACAGGTCAGCTCTATGCTTTAGCCAATCACAAGCACTTAATGCACTGCAATCGCGCAGTGAATTATGGGGCGCTTGTCGGTGGGCAGACTTCCCGCTGAGCTCCCTGGGTGTTCATGTGTTCAGCGAACACACAATGTTCGACTCAAACATAAAGCCCATCACTACTCCTGACCCCATCACTGTAAAAGCCTTATTGCACATTACATACACCTGACCCCAGTACCCTAAATATTGTACATTACATACTTCTGAAACCAGCACTGTAAAAGCTTTCATGCACATTACATTAGAAGAAAACCCCCCTTTGTGTAAATGGGACTTTAAAGGTAACAAACTTATTAACCATATAGCAAGTAGTGTGATATAATGTTCTAAAATGCTTTATTGAAAAGTTAGTGCAAAAGCTCTCAACCAATATTAATTCCTCAATATTGAACATTTGAATACAATACATATGGCCAGAAACATACTGGCTCATCAAATACATTACATAGATATAAAAACATATATAGTGTTCCTTATAGGAGTGGTTGTCATGTATTGTATTCAAATGTTCAATATTGAGGAATTGATATTGGTTGAGAGCTTTTGCAATCAACTTTTCAATAAAGCATTTTAGAACATTATATCACACTACTTGCTATATGGTTAATAAGTTTGTAACCTTTAAAGTCCCATTTACACAAAGGGGGTTTTCTTCTAATCTAACGGTTCAGGGATTATGGTAACACAATACCCTAGGTTGTCTACATAACTTTATACTTGATGCACATTACATACTCCTGACCTCAGCACTGTATATGCCTTTTTGCACATTACATACTCTTGACCCCAGTACCCTATGTTAGGAGAATACCTGTACCTGAATACCTGAGTGGAGACCAATGGCCGACAACGTCAGGCAAGCTCAGTTCTCAGGTCTGTGAGAGATAGGAAAGTCTGAATTACTAGACCAGTAATCCGTGTTGGGGTCACAAGCCTAATTCAGTGCAGGAGAGAGTTTCATAGTCGAGGTCACAAGGTCCATGTAGAAAGAGTTTTGTAGTTAGGGTCACAAGCCAAAGTAATTTTTCCAAACAGCAATAGAAGTAGCTCAAGTAGAATGCAGGATCAGACCATTATAATCTGGCAACAGGAAGTGCATAGGCAAGGCTTATATAGGAAGTTCATTGGAGGAGCAAGGAGTTCAAAGTTCAATAGCAATCAAGACATGAAGCAGGGTTGTCCAATAGATCAGGCAGGATTGTCCAATAGATCAGGCAGGGAGCTGTCCAGAATCTCAGATAGCTCAGCAAGAAGAATCAATGCCAGACACAGAAGATGTCCCAGGTTTGAGCCCTGACACTCTAATTATTGCACATTACATACTTCTGACTCCAGCACTGTATATGCTTTATTGCACATTGCATACTCCTAACCATAGCACTGTATATTCTTTTTTGCACATTACATACTCCTGGCCCTAGCACTGTATGTGCATTTTAGCACATTACATACTCCTGACCCTAGCACTGCATATGCCTAAAGGCACATTACATACTCCTAACCCTAGCATTGTATATGCTATTTTGCACATTACATACTCCTGACCTTAGCACCATATATGCCTTATTGAACATTACATACTTTTGATCCCAGCACTGTATATGCTCTATTGCACATTACATACCCCTGACCCTAGCACTCTATATGCATTATTTAACATTAAATACTTCCGACCCTACCACTGTATAGGATTTATTGCACATTACATACTCCTGACCCCAGCAATGTACAGGTATATGCTTTATTGCACATTGCATACTCCTGAACCCAGCATTGTATGTGCCTGATTACACATTACATACTCCTGACCCCAGCACTGAATATGCCTTATTGCACATTACATATTCTTGACCCCAGCACCCTAATTATTGCACATTACATACTCCTGACCCTAGCACTGTAAAAGCCTTAATACACATTATATACTCCTGACCCCAGCGCTGTATATGCCTTATTACACATTACATACTTCTAACTCCAGCACCCTAATTATTGCACATTACATGCACATTACATACTTTTGACCCCGGCACTGTAAAAGCCCTAATACACATTACATGCAACTGACCCCAGCATCGTATATGCTTTATTGCACATTACATACTCCTGACCCTAGCACTGTAAATGCCTTATAGTACATTACATACCTCTGACCCTAGCACGGTATATACCTTATAGCACATTACATACTTCTGACCCTAACACTAGCACGACATACTCCTGAGCCTAGCACTGTATATGCCTTATTGCACATTACATACTTTTGAACCCCGCACTGTATATGCTCTATTGCACATTACATACTTCTGACCCTAGCACTGTATATACTCTATTGCACATAACATAGTCCTGATCCTGGCATTGTATATGCCTTTTGCACATTACATACTCCTGACCCTTGCATTGTTTATGCCTTTTGCGCATTACATACTCCTGTCCCAGCATTGTATATGCCTTTTGCACAATACATACTCCTGACCCTCACATTGTATATGCCTTTTGTGCAGTACATACTCCTGACCCCGGCATTGTATATGCCTTTTGCGCATAACATGCTCCTGACCCGGCATTGTATATGCCTTTTGCGCATTACATACCTCTGACCCCAACATGGTCTATGCCTTTTTGCGCATTACAATAGTTTTCACCAAAATATTAATTGTCTCATTGGCTTCTGGTTGCCAGCCAGTCCCTGTTTTTTTTTTTTTCAATGAAGTTCTTCTTTAGGGTCGGCATACACAAAGCATCAGCTCTCTGTCTATTTTCTTTTTGTAGAAATGTATATGGAAGTGTTTAATTTTTTTTTTTTTTTTTTCATTATTGTGCTTAGGTTTGTGTGTGTCTGTGAGACTCTCGGTTGTGGCACAATAATTAAAACATTTTTTGTCTGCACTCTTCTTGGTTCACTGGGCCAAGGGAAAATTGGTCAATTGTAGCTTCCCAATCCCCCTTGTCTTTTAGCTGTCTTGGACTCACAGACAAGCAGAGCATTTTCTTGCCAAGTGGAGGCCAAACCCCCCAGGGTAAACAATTATTTTGGAGCTGTATGATATACGATTTTTATTTTACAACACAGTAAGGGACACTTTTTGTTTCAAGCTCTCTCTGCACTAAAAGAAAATTCACAAATAGCGCATTAGGTGATTTTTTTTTTTTCCAAGTTCCCTGTGCACTAAAAAAAAAAAAAAAAAATTGAAGCTCTTTTGTAACCTTTGTCACATCGACTAAAAAAATTGGGGCAGTATTTTTACCCCCATTTGTTGTTTGGTGTTCGATAGAAGATTGAAATGGAACTGATGGCGCTCTGTTATGCCTGCATATGTTTAAAACCTTGGCATTACTGGCGTATATTAATTATATTTAAATGAAAAGACCTTTTTTTTTTGACTTCACAAATGCACTTCTGGAAGAATGGTCAAACATTCTCATAGACACACTGCTAAACCTTGTGGACAGCCTTCCCAGAAGAGTTGAAGCTATTATACTTTCAAAGGGTGGGCCAATATAGTATATTATAATAAATACATATATATATATATATATTTTTTTTTTTTTCATTTATGTTGCCACTTTACAGAGGTTAAAAACCGGTTTCACCTTCAGAGACATAAATTAGCATAATTCAGGGGAAGGGCAGCATACAACTCAGAACAGAAATTTTCACAAAATAGCAAGATTTAAAGATGATTGATTACTGATCAATTATACCAACACACTCTTTACTGCTGATAAAGAAAAATGAACAAAATATATTACAGGTCTGCTTTATACTAATATAATTAGAGTATTAGACCAATCCTGTCATGGGACTTCCATTACGGATACTATGTAGAACCATTGATCTCTGTTTTTACAATAGTAGCCATGTCCCATCACAGTTAGAAGCACGCCCCTAGGACACACTTAGCCCCTCCCTCTCCAATACAGTTAACCCCTTCCCTGCCAGTGTAATTTTTACAGTAACAGTGCATATTTATAGCACTAATTACTGTAGAAATGTCACTGGTAACCCCAAAAGTGTCAAAAATGTCAGTCAGGGGTCCGATCTGTCCGCCGCAATGTCGCAGTCCCGCAAAAAAAAAAATCGCCACTCGTTAAAAAAAAAAACACCAAAAATGACAAAAATCTTTCCCTTTGTTAGTAAAAGCGATAACTTTTGTGCAGACAAATCAAAATACGCTTTTTGCAATTTTTTTTACAAAACATATGTAGCATAAAACAAATTGGCCGAAAATGTTAAAAAATTTTGATTTTTACATTTTTTTTGGGAATTTCATATAAAAAATGTGAAAAATATTGTTATTTTTGCAAAATTGTCGCACTTTTTTTGTTTATAGCGCATGATCAAAAAATCGCACAGGTGATCAAATACCACCAAAAGAAAGCTCTGTTTGTGGGGAAAAAAAGGACGTGAAATTCGTTTAGGTACAGCGTCGCACGACCGCGCAATTGTCCGTTAAAGTCACGCAGTAAAAAAATTGCAAAAAAACCCTGGTCAGGAAGGGGGTAAAATCTTCCGGGGCTTAAGTGGTTAATACTTTGAGTCACTGACTGAAAATATGAATGTGGATAATGACTTGATTATGAAAGATATGACTTTCTAAACGGTTTTGGTCATCAAGGTCTAGGTGACTAGGTCAAATTTTGCAGCCTCAAGCACCGTTGAGAAAATATCCTCAGACTTCACAGCAGATGCACTGATGTTCTAAGCTGTTCTTTCGGTCATCCAGCTCCCCTATAGTATGCTTCACAGGTCTCCATTGGACAAAGAGCTCCTTGGACCTGTGACATCAGTGGAAGCCACCAAGTGTTTTTACAATCGCTGTCATTTTCTCAATTTTTTTTTTAGCATTTCTGAATTTATTTTCAGTTTCATATATCTAGAAGGAGTTGGTCACATTCAACTGAACTTCTGTAAGGTTGAAGATGTTTCGTAGCTTCTCCAAGTCACTTCTTCCAAGTACAAACCTCTCTCGAAGAACTGATGTGGCAGCTTATAGAAGCTCTAAAGTGTCTGCAGTTCCTTCAAGTCACTTCTTAAAGCTGAAGTTTAGGTATGGCAATTTTACAAAGTTATATTGGTCCTTAACCACTTTACCACCGGAGGATTTTGCTGTCTTACGTCCAGGCCACTTTTTGTGATTCGGCACCGTGCGAATTAACTGACAATTGCGCGGTCATGCAACGCCGTACCCAAACTAAATTTATGTCCTTTTTTTCCCCACAAACAGAGCTTTCTTTTGGTGGTATTTTATCACCTGTGCGATTTTTACTTTTTGCGCTATAAACAAAAAAAGATCGAAAATTTTGAAAAAATAACAATATTTTTCAAATTTTTTTATATGAAATTCCCCCCCAAAAAAATGTAAAAATCAAAATTTTTTATCATTTTTGGCCAATTTGTTTTCTGCTACATATTTTTGGTAAAAAAAAAAAAAAAGGGGTTTACTTTTTTTGAGAGGGAGGGGTTATGTGTGTCCCTAGGGGCGTGATTCTAACTGTGATTGGCTGTGGCTTGAGGTGTAGGAACAGTGATCAACGGTCCTACATAGTAGAACCGTATGATCACTATTCATACACAGGGAAGAATGACAGGCGGCTTGTTTACATTAGCCGCCTGCCTTTCTTCTGCCGGGCATACGCGGGGGGGGGGGCCGTGACCGCGCAGGAGCGTGCCTCCGGCGGCGCGCGCTCACTCCCTCACAGGCTCACACGTCGTAACCCTACGTCGTTTTGCCTGTGAGGGGCTGATCGCCGACGTAAATAGCCGTGCGGCGGTCGGCAAGCGGTTAAAGCTGAGGTTTAGGTATGGCAATTTTACATAGTTATATTGGTCCTTAATGGACCATTGTATTTATGTGCCCATACCTGTGGAATCCCTGTGGAAGCTGGATGTCATTGTAGTAGGCACCGCTTGTTTCTGGGTTGCAAGCCAAGCGGCTGCTCTTGTACTTTCTGAACACAGGGTGGGGGGTTGCTTGCTCAGCATAGGCACCATTCAGTAAACACTTTATTTTCTCAAAGAATGCAGAGTGTTCTCTAATTAGTTGGGGTGGAGATCATGACGTCATTTGCCTCACCTTGTCCAAACAGAGAGTGCTTTGCATTCATTGAAAAAAGTATTCTCAGAATAGCGCCCATGCCAAGCGACTGAACACTGATTTGCAGCTTCCACAGGGATCCCACAGGTATGGAACATATATATTTACATTGGTCAAGCTGAAACCTGGAAATTGACATAACTAATTAATAACTATTACTACTACAGGCAGCGGGTTTGGAGACGCTACAAAACCTCTTCAACTTTATGGCTTAGCAATTGGCACTTGGGACTACCACTAACTACTACGGTACTATGGGCAGTGTGTTTGGAGAATCTACGAAACATCTTCAGCATTACAGAGCAAGTCCAGATGAATGTAACTAACTTCTACTAGCTACTATTACGGACAACACAGTGGCTTAGCAATTGGTAGTTCTGCCTCACAACACAATGGTCTTGGTTTGAATCCCAACCACAACATGGATTTTGAATGTTTTTCCTGTGCCTGCGTGGGTTTTTTCTACCTACTCTGGTTTTCTTCCACATGCCAAAGACATGGTGGTAGGTTAGTTAGCTCTTAGCTAAATTGGCCCTAGCATGTGTATGTATGAATGGTAGTTGGAGACCTTTGATTGTAAGCATCTTGAGGTACTAATGTGAATGTACAATATATATATACATACACAGTATCTCACAAAAGTGAGTACACCCCTCACATTTATGTAAATATTTTATTATATCTTTTCATGTGACAACACTGAGGAAATGACACCTTGCTACAATGTAAAGTAGTGAGTGTACAGCTTGTATAAAATTGTAAATTTGCTGTCCCCTCAGAATAACTCAACACACAGCCATTCAGGTCTAAACCACTGGCAACAAAAGTGAGTACACCCCTAAATAATAATGTTCACATTGGGCCCAAAGTGTCAATATTTTGTGTGGCCACCATTATTTTCCAGCACTGCCTTAACCCTCTTGGGCATGGAGTTCACCAGAGCTTCACAGGTTGCCACTGGAGTCTTCTTCCACTCCTCCATGACGACATCACGGAGCTGGTGGATGTTAGAGACCTTTCGCTCCTCCAACTTCCGTTTGAGGATGCCACACAGATACTCAATATGGTTTAGGTTTGGGGACATGCTTAGCCAGTCCATCACCTTTACCCTTAGCTTCTTTAGAAAGGCAGTGATCTTCTTGGAGGTGTGTTTGGGGTCATTATCATGTTGGAATACTCAGTCCCTGAAGGGAGGGGATCATGCTCTGCTTCAGTATGTCACAGTACATGTTGGCATTTATGGTTTTGTCAATGAACTATAGCTCCCAGTGGCAGCAGCACTCATGCAGCCCCAGACCATGACACTCCCACCATAATGCTTGACTGTAGGCAAAACACACTTGTCTTTGTACTCCTCACCTAGTTGCCACGACAGACGCTTGACACCATCTGAACCTATACGTTTATCTTGGTCTCATCAGACCACAGGACATGGTTCCATGTCCTTAGTCTGCTTGTCTTCAGCAAACTGTTTGCAGGCTTTTTTGTGCATCATCTTAGGAGGGGCTTCCTTCTGGGACAACAGCCATGCAGACCAATTTGATGCAGTGTGCGGCGTATGGTCTGAACACTGACAGGCTGACCCCCCCACCCCTTCAGCCTCTGCAGCAATGCTGGCAGCACTCATACGTCTATTTCCTTAAGAGAACCTCTGGATATGACGCTGAGGATGTGCAATCAACTTCTTTGGTTGACCATGCCGAGGCCTATTCTGAGTGGAACCTGTCCTGTTAAACCACTGTATAGTCTTGTCCACCATGCTGCAGCTCAGTTTCAGAGTCTTTGCAATCTTCTTATAGCTTAGGCCATCTTTATGTAGAGCAACCAGGGGCGTAACTACAGGGGTTGCAGGGGTTGCAATTGCTACCGGGCCCCATGCTCCAGGGGGCCCAGTAGCAAACCAGTGGGTGAACTTCCAGGATCTCAAAGGTCACACTTGCGACCGGGCCCTGGCATTGCACCACTGTGGGGAGGCCCCAAGATTGCAGGAAGGCAGCCCATTGCAGAACTTGTGAAAGGATCCTGCTGCGGGACCATAATAAAAGGCCATGCAACGAGAGTAAAGAGCCCCAGGATTAGTGGGAAGAGCCCCGGGCTTGAAGGGAAGGGCCCCGGCCAGGGGTCTGGGGGGCCCTTCATGGTTTCTTGCATCGGGGCCCTGAAGGTTCTAGTTACGCCTCTGAGAGCAACAATTCTTTTTTTCAGATCCTCAGAGAGTTCTTTGCCATGAGGTGCCATGTTGAACTTCCAGTGACCAGTATGAGAGAGTGAGAGCGATAACACCAAATTTAACAAACTTGATCCCCATTCACACCTCACACTTTGTAACACTAACGAGTCACATGACACCAGAGAGGGAAAATTGCTAAATGGGCCCAAATCGGACATTTTTACATAGGGGTGTAATCATTTTTGTTGCCAGCAGTTTAGATATTAATGGCTGTGTGTTGGATTATTTTGAGGGGACAGCAAATTTACACTGTTATACAAGCTGTACACTCTCTACTTTACATTGTAGCAAAGTGTAATTTCTTGTTGTCACATGAAAAGATATAATAAAATATTTACAAAAATGTGAGGGGTGTACTCACTTTTGTGAGATACTGTATATATGTAAAATACTGAGTATTGTTGAAGCTACATAAGTAGCTCAAATAAATACTAGATATACCATGACTTCAATAAACGAAAACTTTCACTGGCATTTTAGTTTGTTGTGACTTTACAAATGCTTCATCCCTTTCCTACTCTGTCCACAATTATAGGAGGATCCGAGTATAGATGTTTTCTTCTGCTTGTATGTTGAAGAACCTTCTCTTGTTGCAGGCTTGTGGTAAGCAGTTGTCCTACACATTCAATTTACTATTACCTCAGAACATTTTAGCACAGATGGCCCAGATTTTAGGAGATGGCCATACTGGCAGCTCTGGGGACTTGGTAAAGAAAACGTGAACGTGTCGGAATTCCTAATTGCATCTTTAGGAGACGGCCTGGTTGATTAGAGTACATGGTGTTTTGTGATTCCTTCCTAATATTGAGTCCTGAAGTCTCAGCAGGCTGGTCAAGGTCAGGTTGTTATCTCATTTTTGTATTATCTACTGTAAAAACTGCATAATGGCAATAAAGGAGTGAAGGAATACCAGGATGCAACCATTGAGGCAATACAGATGGCACAGATAGTATAAACAGAAGCTCATATTTGCTAATTTGACTGCCCTATGCATGAAAATCACACCAAAGAAATGCATGCACTAGATCACCTAGCATCAAAATGAATGGTACTTGTGTTATGGAGCGCATGGTATCAAGGTGCGTTGGGGTGCCATTAACCACTTAAGCCCCGGAAGATTTTACCCCCTTCCTGACCAGGGGGTATTTTGCGATTCGGCACTGCGTGACTTTAACGGACAATTGCGCGGTCGTGCGACGCTGTACCTAAACGAATTTGACGTCCTTTTTTTCCCACAAACAGAGCTTTCTTTTGGTGGTATTTGATCACCTGTGCGATTTTTTGATCACGCGCTATAAACAAAAAAAGAGCGTCAATTTTGCAAAAATAACAATATTTTTCACATTTTTTTATATGAAATTCCCCCAAAAAAAAAGTAAAAATCAAAATTTTTTAACATTTTCGGCCAATTTGTTTTATGCTACCTATGTTTGGTAAAAAAAAAAAAAAATCGCAAAAAGCGTATTTTGATTGGTTTGCGAGAAAGTTATTGCGTTTACTAACAAAGGGAAAGATTTTTGTCATTTTTGTTGTTTTTTTTTTTAACGCGTAATGGCGGCGATCTGCGATTTTCTTTTTGCGGTACTGCGACATTGCGGCAGACAGATCGGACCCTTGACTGACATTTTTGACACTTTTGGGGTTACCAGTGACATTTCTACAGTAATCAGTGCTATATATATGCACTGTTACTGTAAAAATACACTGGCAGTGAAGGGGTTAACTTTATTTGAGAGGGAGGGGCTGTGTGTGTCCCTAGGGGCGTGATTCTAACTGTGATTGGCTGTCTGTTGAGCTGTAGTTATACTGATCAACGGTCCTACATAGTAGAACCGTATGATCGGTGTTTCTACACCGGGGAGAATGACAGGCGGCTTGTTTACACAAGCCGCCTGCCTTTCTCCCTCTCCCCCGCCGATCGCAGAGTGAGCGGCGGACATCGGGTCCGCCGGTCACACGCGCGGGGGGTCCGTGACCGCTCGCTCGCTCCCCAGAGCCTCACAGGCTAGGGACGTATATTTACGTCACTTTGCCTGTGAGGGGCTGACCGCCGCAGTAAATCTACTTGCGGCGGTCGGCAAGTGGTTAAGAATTAAGGTCACCGTTGCAGGCCTCCAAAAGTTATATGCGTTTTTCATGTGTTGCGGTAACATGCGCAGATGTGAACCTAACCTATAACAGAAGAGAAAAAAATGGTCACATGACCACCTCGGCAGGTATAGTCTGCACTCCCCACTGTAGGTGGTGTTTGACCTAAACGGCAATTCAGGAAGGGAAGGAAATCTTTAGGAACTTGGTTCCTCTATGACCCCCTGCAGTCACCAGGGAGACAGCTGTCAGATTGGACGCTGGTGCCCCGTGTAACCTTGGCGGTCATTTGCGGTCAGGGCAGAGTCGATTTAACACTCCAGCTCCTGGGTTCGGCACGCTTTATGTGAGTGGCTAGTTTAGGGACAGGGTCCCCCTTTGGCAGGGACAGCATATAGCGACAGAGAAAGGTTTCTGAGGAGTAGGAAAAGTGCAGGGACTATGCCTCCCATTTGGGTGTGAAGCGGCCAGGCCACATTCCTGCTCCTTCAGTGCAGAAGCAGTCAGCATCATTTCAAGTTTACGATCCTCTGCTACTGTTTGTCAGCAGCTCCAGTTGCCTGTACCTACCCAACAGACCTGACTGTATGTTGTTGGGACTCCATCAATACACTGTTGGGATAAGTCAGTCAGAGCTCATACACGGCTTTAGCTAAATGTTAACAGGAGAAGAGAGCAAACCAAATGCTGCATTTCATGTGTTTGTAGCCCACTTTATAGCATAGGGCAAAGGCCTCCAGACTGTGGCACTTTGCTTGCCTTTGTCTGGCCTTTGGGGCACTATTCCATCTACTGACACCAACAGTGTGGCACTATTCTTCCTACTGACACCAGCAATGGGGCACTATTCTTCCAACTGACACCAGCAATGAGGCAAAATTTCTCCCACCGACACCAACGATGGGGCACGATTCTTTCTATTGACACCCAACGATGGGGCACAATGCCTTCTATTGACACCCAACGATGGGGCACAATGCCTTCTATTGACACCCAACGATGGGGCACAATTCCTTCTATTGACATCAAAAGATGGGACACAATTCCTTCTATTGACATCAGCAATGGGGCACAATTCCTTCCATTGATCCCAGCGATGGGGCACAATTCCTTCCATTGACACCAGCGATGGGGCACAATTCTTTCGATTGACACCAGCGATGGGGCACAATTCCTTCAATTGACACCAGCGATGGGGCACAATTCTTTCGATTGACACCAGCGATGGGGCACAATTCCTTCAATTGACACCAGCGATGGGGCACAATTCTTTCGATTGACACCAGCGATGGGGCACAATTCCTTCAATTGACACCAGCGATGGGGCACAATTCTTTCGATTGACACCAGCGATGGGGCACAATTCTTTCTATTGACACCAGCGATGGGGCACAATTCCTTCCATTGACTCAAATGATGGGGCACAATTCCTTCCATTGACACGAACAAAGGGGCACAATTCCTTCCACTGACACCAATGATGGGACACAATTCCTTCCACTGACACCAACGTTGGGGCACAATTTCTTCCACCAACACCAATGATGGGGCACAATTCCTTCCACTGTAAACATTAGTGAGGCACAATTCCTTCCACAGATACCAACGATGGGGCCCAATTCCTTCCACTGACACTGATAGGGCATTGTTTTCTCCCACTTGACACCAGGACATGTTCTACTCCCACTGACTCTAGTCTGGCCCCCCTTAAGCCTGAAAGACAGTAAACTGGCCCTTTCTTTAGAATGTTTGGAGACCTCTGGCATAGGGCACTAGTCTAAGCAACATACCAACTACTGCAGATTCATTTCGGAGTTCCAGGATTCAGTGGGCACATGAAGGGAGTGGGCAAACAGCTAACCCTCTCTCATTTAGATAAAACTGTCTTTATGGCAGTTGTGTACATCGCAGAGAACAGCAGTAATTGACGCACTCTTAAACCCTGGTACAGTCACTGGGTCCTGCGGGTGGGTGACACACACAAAGTACTTGCTGCATTGCCCTCCAATACAAATTCAGAAGCACAGTGTGTGGAAGTGGGTGGGTGGGGGTTAAAAGCTGCACAGATTTCCACCTAGTGCCAGAGACAAATGGGAGAGACAAATGGAAGAGAAGTATGTAAGCCCAGAAATACGCCATTGTTTCTTTTTTTTTTCACACGTTTGAAAAATCATTTTAGATCTGAAGATTTCCTAAAACCCCCAAAACCTTATATATTTTCTGAAAGCAGAGACCCTGGAGAATAAAATAGTGGTAGTTCCACTTTCAACCCATCATTTCATAAAGTTGATTTAAGGGCAAATAAATACAATATATTATCCAATTTTTTTTATAACATTTTAAAAAAAGGGGTTGCGCTGAGTAAATAGATACCGAACATGTCAAGCCTTAAAAATGCGTGCATCCGTGAAACAACAGCCAACTTTGTGCACCCTATATTTTTCATAGCCGACACTTTTAAAGCTCTTACAGGTCATCAGTTAACTATGACTCCACAGGTCTATTAGACCCCTGATGTCTTCCCTGTACGTCACTGCAGCTAATGAAGCACAGACCATGCTGCATTAGCTGCTTCCTGACCAGAAAAATACACAATACACATTATTTTTACGCTTATTCACCAGGGGGAGGGGATCAGTAAATGGACATTTACAGAGCTCGCTCTGCCCCACCTATCAACACCCACCATGGCCATCCCATGCCTGCAGTTGGATGGAGGGGTGCTGAGTGGGGTGGGGGGGGGGGGGTAGTAAAATTTGTGGAAATGATCGAGCAGGTTCAAAGCCACCCAAATCACTTCCACCTGGAAACCTACAGTCGGCTTAAAGTGGCTATACCCAGTGAAGTATCTGGCCTCAGGTGACACACAGAGATTAAACTAACCCTCCTACATATGTTGGACCCGTTTATCTGCAGTTCTCTTTTCTCTACATCTGTCCAGAGTCCAGAATTTATAAAGCTTGTCTGACTTTAAGAAAAATGGGGGCAAAGAGCTGAAATTACACACATCCCATTTCACACAGGAACAGAGCTGAGGCTGTCAATCACAGGCTGTGTGTTGGAGCTCCCTTCCCTGTCACCATTTTTCTCTTGGTGTCAGGAAAACTTTATCTATTAGGGTAACAGCGCCACAGATAAAAAGTAATCTTAATGTAATGGACAGCTGTTGCCCTAATTAATTGAAACCAAGTAATACATCAAAAGAGGCATTGTTTTACTGATCCACATGCCACAAGTGGGCTCAAAGAGTGAACAACTTAAATCATATGCCATATGTGTAACACACTAATAAAGCATTATGAATATCATATTATCATAAATATAATCAATGTGCAATATTAATATAAAGGGCTAAGTGCAAAATAAAGTCCAGTACAAATGTAAAGTGACTGAAGCAAAGTGAGCCAAACTATATCAAAGCAAAGAGTCCGAAAGTGACACCAAAAAAGGACCATCTGTTGTATATGTCACCACAATTCAAAAAGAAAAATCAAGAAAAAAGTTCAAGCAAAGAAATTATTCTTTCAAAGCATGTGTAATATCCTCAGACACATGTGATATCCAAAGTAAAAGCGTGTCCATCACGTGCCGCTCTGTGAGGATGTCACATGACGAAATGCGTAGGCGGGGCAAAGACGCTGTTGTCACCGCTCAAGCTGTATCATACTTGTGGTCTGTGGAGAGACCAGAGATGAGCTTATTATAACAATCAGCTGTATACCCTAGTGTCGGGGAGGACACTCGTGACATGTGAGTGTATCATTTGTGGTTTTTTTTTTTTAAAAAGCCTGTTTTTACTATTTTCGTGATGGGAGATTTCTTCCTTTCTCCCATTTCAATGGCACTGTGCGCTGTGGTTTAAATAGGGGGAAAGCGGATGGGAGCCTGATTGGAGTGGGGACTGTGTTCACTAGATATTCTGTGACATGTGTGCTGGTTTATAATCCGACCAGCCTGGGGCTCTGGTGAGTGATATTTAGTGAGAACGGTGATGGATTCACTTGGGGTGCTGCACTACGGGGTGGACACGCTTTTAACTTTGGATATCACGTGTTTGAGGATATTACACATGTTTTAAAAGAAGAATTTTTTTCTTGAACTTTTTTCTTTTTGCTTGATTTTTCTTTTTTCATTGTGGTGGCACATACAACAGATGCCACTTTGGGACTCCCGACACTAGAATATACCGCTGATTGTTATAATAAGCTCGTCTCTGGTCTCTCCACAGACCACAAGTACGATACAGCTTGAGCGGTGACAACAGCGTCCTTGCCCCGTCCTACGCATTTCGTCATGTGACATCCTCACAGAGCAGCACGGGATGGACACGCTTTTACTTTGGATATCATGTGTCTGAGGATATTACACATGCTTTGAAAGAAGAATTTCTTTGCTTGAACTATGTTCTTGATTTTTCTTTTTTAATTGTGGTGACACATACAACAGATGGTTCTTTTTTTGGTGCCACTTTGGGACTCTTTACTTTGATATAGTTTGGCTCACTTTGCATCAGTCACTTTACATTTGTATTGCACTTTATTTTGCACCCTATATATTGCATATTTATGATATCCATGATGCTTTGTTAGTGTGTTACACGTATGGCGTATGATTTAGGCTGTTTATTCACTCTTTGATTGAGCACACTTAGTTAGGCATGTGGATCAGTGCTGCTCACTAAAACAATTCCTCTTGGTGTCAGGAAAACTTGTCAGAAGTGACTCATGCTGATAACAGAGGAACGAAGCAGCAGAGAGAAATTACACTTTGTGCTCTGGATTGAGACAAGTACACACTATAGAGGGATATGCTTTGTTCATATTTCATGTCTGAGGTTTACAACCACTTTACCAGGAGTACAGTACACACACTTCCAGCCGCTATAGCAGACAGAAGTGTGCACCTCTGAAACAGCGCTAGGACTCAAGGGGTTACAAATTTACAAGAGTTGTTGCACCATTAATCTTCATAAAAGTAATTAAAATAATAACATAGCCCTGCATACCAAATCACGTGTAAATACAATGGTTCTGGCAGTCCTAATTCACACCCACTTTGTACACAATTGTAATGAAAAATACATTTGGTTTTCAGATGATTTAGCACTTTTTAAACGCTACTGTAAAATGTATCTGCTACCTATAAAACGCATCTCTGTTTTATCTCCACAAGTTAGCAGACGTAGCCAGGGAATGGCGCGTCTCCAAGCTGCTTCTGGCAAAATTCATCAAATATGCTTTATGGAATATCTGGCAATAGGGGACAGTTTGATAAATTCAAAGGAGCTGTTTCAGCTGGCAGGAGTCAAGATTTGTGGGTGGATCACACGTTCACTGTAATGAGTGTGCCCTATCTGAAAAGTGGTTTAAATATTACATTTTTTTTTTTTTTTTTTTAACTTGTTCCCAGGAAAAAAAAAAAAAAAAAATCACGGTTAATCACATTAGTATTGTCTTGATTGCACATATACTATATGGCCAGAAGTCACACCTATATATGATTGTTGGATATCCCAAAACCATGGCTATTAGTATGGAGTTGGCCCAGCTATAACAGCCTTCACTCCTCCGGGAAGGATTTCCACAAGCTTTATGGAGTGTGTTTGTAGGAATGTGTGCCCATTTGTGAGGTTAGGTAGTGATGCTGTAATTCAACTCAAAGGTGTTGAGTAGTTCTAAAGTCAAGGTTCAGTGAAGGAAACTTCAGTTACTCTACAGCAAACTCATAAAGCCATGTTTTCCCCAACCCTCCTATATGAACTTGTTGGATATCCCCTTTCCGATACCATGGGCATTAATATTGAGTTGGCCCCCTTGCACCTATAAAAGGCTCCACTGGATTTTACAAGAATTTGGAGTGTGATTGGCGTTCAAGAAATTTTGTGAGGTCAGGTACTGATGTTGGACAAGAAGACCTGGCTTGTAGTTCCAATTTTTACCAAAGATGTTCAATAATGTTGAGGTCTAAAGGTGTTCAGGGATAAAGGTGTTCAGTAGGATTCAGGGATAAAGGGGCTCTGTAGTGTTGAACTCAGGTCTCTGTGTAGGCCACTTGAGTTGCCCCATGCCAAACTGGTGAAGCCATGTCTGTATGGAGTTGGCTTTGTGCACAAGGGAAAAAGAACTTTAAAATGTGTCCTCAAGACAGAGTTCGAGGATAATTAACCACTTGCCTACCGGGCACTTTCACCCCCTTCCTATCCAGGCCAATTTTCAGCTTTCAGTGCTCTCACGCTTTGAATGACAATTGCGCGGTCATGCTACACTGTACCCATATGAAATTTTTATCATTTTTTTCACACAAATAGAGCTTTCTTTTGGTGGTATTTAATCATCTCTGGGTTTTTTATTTCTTACAAAAAAAAAAGAAAAATGAAAAAAAGTTTTTCTCATTTTCTGCGAGTAAATTTTGAAAATAAATACATTTTTCTCCTTCACTGATGTACGCTGATGAGGCGGCACTGATGGGCACTGATAGGCTGCACTGATGGGCACTGATGAGGTGGCACTTATGGGCACTGATGAGGTGGCACTTATGAGCACTGATGAGGTGGCACTAATGAGGAGGTACTAATATGCCGCACTGATGAGCACTGATAGGCGGCACTGATGAGCACTAAGAGGTGGCACTGCTGGGCACTGAGAGGTAGCACTGCTGGGCACTGAGAGGCGACACTGACTGGCGGCACTGATGGGCACTGAGAGGCGGCACTGATGGACACTGACAGGTGGCACTGATGGGCGGCACTGATGAGCACTGATCGGCAGCACCATCAGTGCCCATAGTGCTGCCAGTCAGTGCTCATCAGTGCCTAGATGAGCAGGCACTGATGGGCACTGACTGGCAGCACTATGGGCACTGATTGTGGGCACTGATGGGGGGCACTGATGGCGGGCACTGTGGGCACTGATGGTGGGCACTTAGTGTATTTTATTTACCTTGTGTAATCAGGGCACTGGTGATCAGTGCCCTGATTACATTCCTCTGTGTCCCCGAACGGCTGATCGGCTCTGCTCCTTCCTCACACGCAGTCTCTGTGTGAGGAAGGAGAGCTGGCTATGAGAGATGATCTCCTATGTTTACATAGGAGATCATCTCTCATTGCATGGGCCAATCACATGGTAAATGGCCGCTGTGATTGGCCATTTACCACGATCTGTGATTGGCTGTGTCCAAGGGACACGGCCGACACAGATTTTCCCCGATGCGCGCTCACGGGAGCGCGCGGGGAAGCCTGTTACTGGGAGGCCGTTTAAAGACGACCTCCCGGAAATTCGAGTCCGCGCTGTAGCCGTACTTCGGCTATAGTGCGGATCGGAAGAAGTTAAAATCAAACTAAATCAAAAATTGTGTGACATTGCCTCCTCCATATTATAAAGTAATGATATATAGCTCATGGCTGAATGTTGCTGAAGGTTTCTTGAAGAGGAATCCTATGATGAAATATGTTCCAGAGTGAATTTAAAGTTGAGTGTTATACTGACTCCATTAAGGGATCTTCTCGTGGATATGCAAGAAAGTCCAAACCATATGTTGACAATGTCACCCCCGTGTGCCCAACACGGTTTAGGCCGTAATGTGATATCTTCCCAACTGAGGGGGATACAGTGGGCCACTGCATGCGGTTAATAACCTGTTAAGTGAATAATGGTATCCTGTGTGGGATCACTCCTTATGTATCCAGCTTGAAATGAGTGTAAATGAAATAGTGGAGCATCAAATACAACTGGAAAACTCCCAGGCAGGGTTGTCCTTGTTATCACATATAGTGCTCTTGTTGTTCATTAGCAAGGCATCTGCTGTCCTCCGTTAGTTGGCAAAAGAATCGCATATGAAAATGTCTCCAACTGTGTAATATGTGGTTTGTCATTGCCCAGTGTGGAAGTCATCAGTGTAATTTAAAGAGAAACAAAAAGCCATTTAACACTCAAGTAAAAGAAATGTACTTAGCCATCTATGTGGATCTTGAAAAGTCAAAGCTGTGTTTGTGGCAATAAAAGTATATCAGTCCATGTCCAGGATAATGTCAGTCCCTTAAAGGAATGGAGGAGGTAGGAGAGGAGGCATCCCAAAGACTGGCTGCATGGGACCAAGCTGAAAGCCTGACCAGTTTCGACAGACACGCCGGCTGCTTCAAAGGCAACTGTCCCACTGGAACAGAAAACAGCCTTCACCAAACTGTTACCACAAACTATTGGAGTGTGCCCATATGTAAGGTAAGGTACTGATTTTATTAACTCCAAAGATGTTAAGTAGTTCTGAGATCAGGGCTCAGTAAAGGCAGCTCAAGTTACTCCACAGCAAACTCATAAAACCATGTTTTCACCATCCCACTTATATGAACTTGTTGGATATCCCCTTCCGAAACCGTGGGGATTAATATGGAGTTGGTCTCTTTGTACCTATAAAAGGTTTCACCAAAACCGCCGTACACACGCACAGATTGTTGGCCGTAAATTGTTGGCCAACGTCCGATCTGCCAAATGTTGGCTTGTTAGTATGATGCTTCCGACAACCAACTGCGAATTTTCGGCCGAAAAAAATCTGGTGTGCACGCTATAAAATTTTTGTTGGCCAACAAAGAACGGCCGATTGTTCCTCAGTCAGTACAGATTTTGGCAGACAAAAATCAGATGAGCAAGACTGGGCATGCTCAGAGAAGAAAAACACACTGAAAGTCAACCAGAACATGACATCACTTCTGAAGTTGGTTTTTGTTGGCCAACAAAAGTTCAGAGCACATTTCAACCAACAAACAACACTGGACAAAAGTTGGCCGATCAGTTAGCCAACAATCTGTGCGTGTGTACGGGGCTTAAGTTCCATTAAAATTTGGAGTGTGATTGGCCTTCGACCAAGAAAGCTTTTGTGAGGTCAGGTACTGAGGTTGGACAAGAAGACTTGGCTTGCAGTTGTAGTTCCAATTTATACCAAAGATGTTCAATAAAGTTGAGGTCTAAAAAGGTGTTCAGGGATAAAGGGGTTCAGAGATAAAGGTGTTCAGTAGAGTTGAGGTCAGGTCTCTTGAGTTGCCCCACACCAGACTAGTCAAGCCATGTTTTCATGGAGCTGGCACAAGGGCACAGTCACACTAAAACAAAATGTCTTTCACAAAACTGTTACCACAAGGTGTAGGAGTGTGCCCATTTGTGAGGTCATATACTGATGTTTTAATTTATCCCAAAGCTGTTAAGAAGTTCTTAGGTCAAAAAACTCAACTTGCTTAACAGGGAACTCATAAAACCATGTTTTATCTATCCCACCTATATGAACTTGTTGGATATCCCCTTCTGATACCATGGGCATTAATATGGAGTTAACCCCCTTGCACCTATAAAAGGCTTCACTAAGTTCCACTAGAATTTGGAGTGTGATCGGCCTTCAGCCAAGAGAGCTTTTGTGAGGCCAGGTGCTGATGTTGGACAAAAGGATCTGGCAGTTGTAGTTTTAATTTATACCAAAGATGTTTAGTAAGTTTGAAATCTAAAGGTATTCAGTAGGGTGCAAGGCTAAAGGTGTTCAGTGGTGTTGAGGTCAGGGCCCTGTGTAATCCTTTTGACATGCTTTATGCGCAACTGGTCACGACATATCTTTATGGAGCTGGCTTTGTGCACAAGCACACATTCACGCTCGAACAGAGAAGGGTCTTTACTAAACTCTTATCACAAGGTTGCAAAATTGTCCAAAACAACAATTCTCAACCAGGGTTCCATGGAACCCTGGGGTTCCTCTGAAGGTGGCTAGGGGTTCCTTGAGCTGTGGCTAACTGACCTCCCATGTGGTGGTGCCTACATACTGTAGCTCCAGGTCCATCGCTACTTGGCAAAGCAAGAGGCATACATTTAGGGGGGGGGGGCATTCTGGGCATTCTGACCCCCCTGTAAAAGGAGCATCTTTCCCACTTACCATCGCCAATGTAAGTTTCATTTTCCAAATGACCACCGAATGGTCCAAATGAACTCATTTTAGCAGGGGTTCCCTAAAACCTTGATATATTGCAAGGGTTCCTTTTGGGTAAAAAAGATTGTGAAAGGCTGGTCTAAAACATTCTATTCTGTAATATTATCAGACCACCTCAATGGAAACACCTAAACTCGTTTTGAAAAGCACCAACATTCTTTTGGATGTATGCTGTGTCAACCCCTTCTAGGTATGAACTTCAGGTCTGAAATCAATATTATCAACTCCTCTTTCAGAGTCCTTCAAACAAGAAATAAATCAGTAGAAAATTTAGTTTCATCTAAGCATGAACATATTTCAATAAACAAATACAGTAATGAATGATTTTAGGGCTCACAGACACAATTTAATCTCTACATTTTTTATATTCTATTTTATTTAAGATAAGAAGGGTATACTGTGTCAAATTAACATTACAATCCTTTCAAAATTTGGTAAAACTAGGTGATACTTTAGGAATCACATTAAAGTTGAACCTAAATAATGGTCCTTGGATTATTCCTCTACCTCCGGCTTGTGTATAAGGGATGCCTTATACACATTTGCAGTTACATATTACTTAAGCGTTGATAAAGGAGGCGTGTGTGTGAATCCCTGAAATATTTTGGGGCTCATATTCTACTAATTCTCTAAAAAAAAATGTTAGATTCTTTGACCATTCCTGCGGTGCACTTACATCTATCACAAATGTTCACTTTTTAAAGACTTACCTCACCTTGAGGGTGCTCTGGTACATGTAAGCAGCCTCACCCAAGTGAGTCGGCTTGATCAATGAGACAGTCTTCCAGAACCGAGGTCCCCAGCCCCTGGGCTGTGGTGCCTGTTCGTGGCCTTTTGGGAGCCAGATCGCGTGATGTGGGGCGGGTAGCAGATGAGCAAGCGAGGCTTGATCTGTATTGTTGGTCCCTCACTATGCCGCTTGGGCAACTTTTTGGGACAGCGGCGGGGGGGGGGGGCTGCGGTGGGGGCTATGTGCGCGGAGGATTTGGATTATCGTGAAACGTTGCTTGATCTGATGAGTCTCAATTTCAGCTGCGACATTCAGATGGAAGGCTAAAAATTTGGCATAAAACGAAAGCATGGATCCATCCTGCCTTGTATCAATGGTTCAAGCTGGTGGTGTAATGGGGAGGGAGGGGGGATTTTTTCTTGGCACACTTTGGGCCCCTTAGTACCAACTGAGCATCATTTAAACGCCACGGCCTACCTGAGTATTGTTGCTGACCCTGTCCATCCCTTTATGACTACAGTGTCCCCATCTTCTGATGGCTCCTTCCAACAGGATAATGCACCATGTCACAAAGCTCAAATTATCTCACCACTGGTTTCTTCACCATGACAATGAGGTCACTGCACTCCAATGGCCTCCACACTCACCAGATCTCATCCAATAGAGCACCTTTGGGATGTGGTGGAATGAAAGATTTGCATTATGGATGTGCAGCCGACAAATCTGCAGCAACTGCGTGATGTTATTATGTCACTATGGACCAAAACCTCTGAGGAATGTTTCCAAAACCTTTGTTGAAACCCAGTACTAGAAGATGTATACATACAGTATCTCACAAAAGTAAGTACACCCCTCACATTTTTGTAAATATTTTATTCTATCTTTTCATGTGACAACACTGAAGAAATGACACTTTGCTACAATGTAAAGTAGTGAGTGTACAGCTTGTATAACAGTGTATATTTGCTGTCCCCTCAAAATAACTCAATACACAGCCATTCATGTCTAAACTGCTGGCAACAAAAGTGAAAATGTCTGAATTGGGCCCAATTAGCCATTTTCCCTCCCCAATGTCATGTGACTCGTTAGTGTTACAAGGTCTCAGGTGTGAATGGGGAGCAGGTGTGTTAAATTTGGTGTTATCGCTCTCACCCTCTCATACTGGTCACTGGAAGTTCAACATAGCACCTCATGCTTCAGTTGCAGCTGTCTAAGAGTGGATTTCTGTTACATCCTTAGGAAAATCGAGAAAAATCTCCACGCAAGGGGACAGAGGCAGCAAAAAAATCATTTAATGGAGGGGGGAGGGGTTTAATCCTATACATATATAGAGTGTTATTGAGAAGAACAGCTTTTCATTTTTGTTTACAGGAAAATCTAAACATTGGTAGCGGAGTAAACCGGAAGTGACGGTGCCATGATCAGGGTTACATGATCGGAGACCCGAATCCGGCTCCGTTCGGGACTCTAACCAGCTGGTGGACGTGCCAGCTGGTTGCTTGGGTCTTCCGTTGGGATGGGAGACTCAGGCAGAGTGGGAGGGAGGGAGCGTCCCTTCCTGCTCGCTGGCATAACAGCCGAGCGGCTCCCGAGCCGCATCAGTTGTTGTCTCCAGAAAGCCAGCCGCCGGCTCTAAAAAATGGTACCGGGGTGATGCCTCTAGCTGCAGACATCACCCCGGTACAACCAATGCTTCAAGCCGACGTACAGATACGTCAGTTTGCGGGAAGTGGTTAAGTTTGTTTAAACTAAGAACAATTGGGTGCTAAATGCAAAACTAAAAGTCCTTCCATTGCACGTGGGTCTTATGTAACTATATTAATTGTAACGGGACCAATATTATACAACAAATAGTAGTCCTAAAACAAGCATAAAGTACAAGGTCTCAACGGGCACTGCAATATAGTTACATGTCCCGGAAAAAAACATACCGGCATTCCTTGAGAATATAAAGAGAAAGTGCCCAGAGGCAGATGCCAGTAATATGTTTAAATTAGCCTGCGAGGAGGACAAAAATAAACCCTGCATAAGGTTTATAAACTGTAAAAGCTAATAAGTCTAATAAGGAGCAGGGAGAAAAGAAAATGTATGGGGGAGAGAAGAGAGCAGAAGGAAAAGAAAAAAAAAAAAAGGGCGTGGGGAAGGGGGATGGGGTGTACTGAAGGAAGGGAGGAGAGGGGGTTAGGACAAAAGCAATAGGGTCAATCCTCAACCCGCTTCCTGAGGCAAGTCAGTGGCAAAAATAGGTCCTCGTAGGCTTCAGAGTATTGGAACTGGGTCCAGTAGAACCAAGTCTTTTGAAATTGTTCGTCTTGGCGATCAAGTGACATTGTGAGACTTCCTATTATACTAATGTCATCTACTGCTTTGATCCATTGCCCAATTGAGGGAGTCTGTGTAGACTTCCAATTCGAGGGTATACATGACCGGGTTGCGTTGAATAAATGGATCGCCAAAGAGTTCTGGTACCTCCGCTTTGAGAGTGTCATGAGGTGTAGGGAACCACACAGCTGGGTCGTTTTTTTCCAAAGGTAGATCTGTGAGATCTAAAATTACAATGCACACTTAGTCCAAAAGAGGCAGATCTTTGGACAGGTCCAGAATATGTGAAACATTGTACCCTCTGGGTCTCCACACCTCCAGCAAATGGGAAAAAAAAAAAAAAAAAATCGGGGGAACATTTTTGCCAGCCTGGAAGATCAAGACAATTAATGGGCAAAAAGGGAAAATGGTCACTTTGCTCTCAAGTAAATTGTCGTTGGAGGTTTTTCTCTCATTCCTTCAGGTAGGAGGGCACATAGTCTTCAGAACGGGGGGGGGGGGGGGGCACACACATATGTTGTTGATTGGACGTGTCAAAGTGGAGATGGATCCCTGCAACTTAATTCAAAAGAGGGCAGTCCAGAAGGTTCCATCTTCTGTGGAGGGAGTGAAAAGAGAAAATGTCTAAGCCGGAGTGCCTGCCATTTTGGTAAAGGAAGGTCTAGCATAGTTGTGTAAGGAATTTATAGCCATCCCCCTCGCCAAAGTCCATCTGCTGAATGTTGTTGGAGGTCACAAAAGAGGGAAATTTGGGATGGAATTTCACTCTTTTGTTACGTCCTTTACTTGGAAATACTCTCAAGCTCTGGATTCCAAATTTGGCTCTTTTGTGACCTCCAACACCATTCGACTTGATGGACTTTGGCAAGGGGGGGCGGGGGGGGGGCTGAAAATCCTTCTCAGACATTCACACTATGCTAGACCCTCTTTTACCAAAAGAGGACAGTTCGGAAAGGTTCCATCTTCCGTGGTGGGATTGAAAGGAGTAAATGTCTTAGCTGGAGCATCTGCCACCTTGGTAAAGGAGGGGCTAGCATAGTTTAGATGTCAGTGGCGCATTTTCAGCCATCTCCCTCATCAAAGTCTATTAGCCGAAAGGTGTCGGAGGTCACAAAAGAGTGAAATTTGGGATCTTGGGAGCTTGACTGCAATGCTAGATTGCTTATTATTGGAGCAATGGGTGAATTAACCACTTAAGCCCCGGAAGATTTTACCCCCTTCCTGACCAGGGCCTATTTTGCGATTCGGCACTGCGTGACTTTAACGGACAATTGCGCGGTCGTGCGACGCTGTACCTAAACAAATTTGACGTCCTTTTTTCCCACAAACAGAGCTTTCTTTTGGTGGTATTTGATCACCTGTGCGATTTTTTGATCATGCGCTATAAACAAAAAAAGAGCGTCAATTTTGCAAAAATAACAATATTTTTCACATTTTTTTATATGAAATTCCCCCCAAAAAAATGTAAAAATCAAAAATTTTTTAACATTTTAGGCCAATTTGTTTTATGCTACATATGTTTGGTAAAAAAAAAAAAAATCGCAAAAAGCGTATTTTGATTGGTTTGCGCAAAAGTTATTGCGTTTACTAACAAAGGGAAAGATTTTTGTCATTTTTGTTGTTTTTTTTTAACGAGTAATGGCGGCAATCTGCGATTTTTTTTGCAGGTCTGCGACATTGCGGCTGACAGATCGGACCCTTGACTGACATTTTTGACACTTTGGGGTTACCAGTAACATTACTACAGTAATCAGTGCTATACATATGCACTGTTACTGTAAAAATGACACTGGCAGTGAAGGGGCTAACTTTTTTTGAGAGGGAGGGGTTAAGTGTGTCCCTAGGGGCGTGATTCTAACTGTGATTGGCTGTGGCTTGATGTGTAGGAACAGAGATCAACGGTCCTACATAGTAGAACCGCACGATCTCCATTCTTACACAGGGGAGAATGACAGGCGGCTTTGTCTACATTAGCCGCCTGCCTTTCTTCCGGTGTAACGGACGATCGTGAGTGCCCGGCGGACATTGGGTCTGCCGGGCACACGCGGGGGGGGGGTCCGTGACCGAGCGGGAGCGCGCCTTCGGCGGCGCACGCTCGCTCCCTAGAGCCTCACAGGCTAGCGAGGTAGTACTACGTCGCTTTGCCTGTCAGGGGCTGACCGCCGCAGTAAATAGTTGGGCGGCGGTCGGCAAGTGTTTAAGTGATACATGAAGTATTGTTTTCAAGAAATGGCAAAAAATGAAAATTTCCAAGTAATGGAGGTCACAAAAGAGTGAAATGTATTTGTTTACAAGCGGTTACCTGTTAAAAGATCTCGGTTTGATCAGAGGACCTATCACTGCCCATGCTATCATAAGGGATCACTGCCCATGCTATCATGAGGGATGCTATCAACAAGGGATGATCGCAATAAAGTTGAGTGAAAACAAAATGAAAGAGACAGTGTAAAAAAAAAATCATTAAAATAAATAGTAAAAAAAAAAAAAATGAAAGTGCCCCCTTTTCCCCCGTGCTCATGTGCAAATGCAAACACAAACGCGCACATCCGTCCCACACACATGTAAACAGCGATCGCACCACACATGTGAGATAACTTCAAAGTGAGAGGAACAATTTTAGCACCAGACCTCCTGTGTCACTCTAAACTGGTAACCTGTAAAGTCTTTTTAAAATGTCACCTATGAATAATTGAATGTGCTGCAGTTTGTTACCATTCCACAGCGGTGCGCAATTTTAAAGTGAAACTTGTTTGGTATCTATTTACTCGGTGTAACATCATCTTTTTTATATTACCCAAAAATTGGGCGTTCTATTGTGTTTGTGTGCACTCAAATTCATTAAAGTTTTTTTTTATGTGTGTGAGAAATGTCAAAATTGGCCTAGTTTTGAAGTAGACAAAATTGCGCACGCTTGTGAAATTGAAGAAATACAAACTATGGTACCCAAAATTCTCCATAAGGGACGCTATAAGGCCCCGTTCACACTGGGGCAACACTACTTGCCGGGACGACCTCATAGGTCGCGGCGTGCTGCTCGCACCGCGACCTCGGAGCGGCCGTCACGGACTTCATAACATTGAAGTCTATGCAGGTCGCTCCGGGTCGCCCCAAAGAAGCTCCGGACCCTTTTTCTAAGTCGGAGCGACTTGTGTCGCTCCTATTAGAACGGGTCCGCAGCTTCTTTATGGAAGGCGATCTACGGCGACCTGTCAGGCGACCAGGTCGCCTGACAGGTCGCCCCAGTGTGAACGGGGGCTTAAGGTTTTCAGCAATCAGAAACAATGTCTCTAGAATTTTTTTCTTCACAGTGATACCTTGGTGAAATGTATGTATGCATACAAGTGTGCGCCCTGCGCTGCATGTTTGCGATGGGATGTATATGGGGCGATGGGGGAGTTTTGGTCTCAAAACGGTTGAGCACCACTCTCTTAGACCGGGCAGTCAGAAGTTCAGCTTTAACTGTAGACTCCAGTCCTATATACGCCTTCCACGGTTGAGCTGGCAGAGCCGTAGATTATTTATGCAACACATTGATTAACCCCAATTGGTGCGTCTCTGAAATGGGACTTGGGGAGGGCTTTAAAATGACTGTAACAATAGCGGTAATTATAGCGAGCGTTCCAATGTTTAGTCTAATGGTGAATGCCTCGGAACAGTTTGAAGTGTTGCCGTTTGGTGCCAGGCGTTTAAGAACTGAGCTGTTTAAAAGCTCCAAAAAAAATATCAGTGCGAGGGGTTTTGGCAGGCGCAGAGCACTCAGCATCCTCTCAATTTCACTTCACACCTGTCAAATGCCGCACTCCAATTATCCCCTTCGTGGCCGCGGCAAGGATCCCCCGTACAAAGCCCCCAGCCCATGTGACTGCTCAGCTGAACGGTATCATTTGTACTGAGCCTCGGCTTCACCCTACAATAACAGGACTACCTATCTACAATGAAGGGAGGCTGCTATAGACAGACGTCTCATATAGTGCAGGATAATTTGCATCTGTACTCACCTTATAAATAAAGTAGACCTTTTATCAGATTTATTTTTCATGTTAAATGTAGTATGCCGAGTAATGTGCCAGTGTATCAATCTCAGGTCTTTATTATCTCCCAGAGATCGCAGTACTCCCCCTGACCTGGCCTATGGCCGTACTTCTCACATCCTAGCCTTGACTACTGCCACTCCGGTAATGACAGCCAAGCCTTAGAGATGCTATACACTCACCTGCCACTTTATTAGGTACACATTGCTAGTACCGGGTTGGACCCCCTTTTGCCTTCAGAACTGCCTTCATTCTTGGTGGCATAGATTCAACAAGGTGATGGATACATTCCTCAGAGATTTTGGTCCATAGTGACATGATAATGTCACGCAGTTGCTGCAGATTTGTCGGCTGCACATCCATGATGCGAATCTTCCTTCCACCACATCCCAAAAGGTTCTCTATTGGATTGAGATCTGGTGAGTGTGGAGGCCATTGGAGTACAGTGACCTCATTGTCATGTTGAAGAAACCAGTGGTGAGATGATTTGAGCTTTGTGACATGGTGCATTATCCTGCTGGAAGGAGCCATCAGAAGATGGGGACACTGTAGTCATAAAGGGATGGACATGGTCAGCAACAATACTCAGGTAGACCGTGGTGTTTAAATGAAGCTCAGTTGTTCCTAAGGGCAGGGCCGGTGCTAGGCTATTTTATGCCCTAGGCAAGACCAGCTACTTGCGCCCCCCTCCCTCCCCCCCAAAAAAGAGAAGGGGTTAAAAACTCCTCTATGTGACCCTGATCTGATGGTTTCTCCATGTTATGCTGTCATACCCAGAGACCCCCATATTCCTCCATTTCACACCCGGGGACCCTAATGTCCCTCCATGTCACACCCTGGGACCCCAATATTATTCCATGTAATGCTGTCATACCCACTGACCCCGATGTACCTCTATGTCAGATCCTGATGTTTTTCCATGTCACATTTGGGGACCCTGATGTTCCTCCGTGTCACACCTGGGGACCCTGATGTTCCTCTGTGTCACACCTGGGGACCCCAATCCCCCATGGCACACCCAGGGACCCCAATTCCTCATGCCACACGTGATGACCCCGAACCCCTGTTAAACACGGTGGCTCCTGGTTGAGGGAAAAGCAGCAGTCAGAGAGCTCCGCACGTCCTTCATCACCAACCTCCTCAGACCATTCTGGTGCCTCGTCGCTTCTGCCCCAGTAAAGGTTCCGCCCTCCAGTGCCGAGCTCTGGCTCAGGTTCAGCTCTCCTCTGCTCCCTGCTTAATACCGACCCAGGGAAATAAACGGCTGCCCACCAGCTCAGTGCAGAGAGTCACTTCCTGCCCGGGGTTAAGGCCACTCAGCTCCACCTATAGAGGATCATCATGCAGGCAGCACTCTGGGGGGCTCCCTTCTTGCCATTTGGGGCCCCTCCAACAGTGGTGGAAACCCAGGGCCTGGTAGTTCCAAGACACTTGGCATCTTCCGCTGTCCCTCCTCCCCCCCCCCCCACCTCCGCCCCTCAGCTCACAATAATCATTCATGATGGAGAATTAATGATGGAGAGAGAGTGCCGACTCCTGGCTGCGCCCCTAGGAGGCAATGCGCCCTAGGCGGCTGCCTAGTTTGCCTAGTGGAAGCACCAGCCCTGCCTAAGTGGCCCAAAGTGTGCCAAAAAAAATCACCCACACCATTACACCAGCCTGAATCGTTGATATAAGGCAGGATGGATCCATGCATTCATGTTGTTAACGCCAAATTCTGACCCGACCTTATGAATGTCCCAGCTGAAATCGAGACTCATTAGACCGGGCAACGTTTTTTCAATCTTCTATTCTCCAAATTTGGTGAGCCTGTGTGAATTGTAGCCTTGGTTTCCTGTTCTTAGCTGACAGGAGAGGCACCCGGTGTGGTCTTCTGCTGCTGTAGCTGTTTTAAGGTTTAATGTTTTTTGTGTTCAGAGATGGTATTTTGCATACCTTGCTTGTACCTAGTGGTTTATTGAGTCATTGTTGCCTTTCTATCTTCTGGAACCAGTCTGCCCATTCTCCTCTGACATCAGCAAGGCATTTTCATCTACACAACTGCCACTCACTGGATATTTTCTCTTTTTCGGACCATTCTCTGTAAACCCGAGAGATGGTTGTGCATAAATATCCCAGTAGCAGTTTTTGAAATACTCAGACAAGTCTGGCTTCAACAACCATGCCACGTACAAAGTCACTTAAATGTCATTTTTTCCCCGTTCTGATGCTCGGTTTGAACTTAAGCAAGGCCTCTTCACCACGTCTAGATGCCTGAATGCTGCCATGTGATTGGCTGATTAGCAATTTGTGTTACCAAGCAATTGAATAAGTGTACCTAATAAAGTGGCCGGTGAGTGTATGATAAGCTCTTTTTTTATTAAAAGATTATAGAGACGCCTTATAGAGTCTTAAATTCTAATACTTATTTAACTGGCTGCAGCAATGATACATATATCATTTTTTTTTTTTTTAAACCGGTGATTCCCTTCACTGTAAAAGTACTTTTTTTTTTTTTACAGGTGGCAGAAGGGGGCCCAACCTTTACCGGGCTCTCCAGAGAGATCAGGGAGCTCAGTAAGGAGGGGACCAGGGGCATCCAGTTCCTGGGACACAATGACAGGAACTGATGTTGTTCCTCCCACTGTGTGACATCAGAAACCAGAAGCAGCGAGGATTTTGGCACTTCAGGTTTCAGTTCTTTGTTTACCTGGCTGTTACCAGCCATTGAAGCATCGGCTCAGACTAATCTGTGTCTGACGGGCTGCATTGGAGGCCAGAGGAGAGATGTGGGGTCTGATAGACCCCACATCTCTCCATAAAGAGGACCTGTCACAGCCAATGCAATCATGATGTTGTTCATCCTTTATGATAGCAAAAGAGTTGATCAAAAAAAAAAAAAAATTACATATATATATTAAAAGTACAGTGTTAAAAAAATGTAAATAAAATATTTTTGGTTTTTAAATGAACCCCCCACCCACCTGTGCTCACACGCAAAGGTGAACATGGGCGTTGGTCCCCCACGCATATGTAAATGGCGATCGTACCCGACATGTGCAATATTGCTGCAAATGTCAGAGAGAGAGAGCAATATTTCTAGCACTAGATTTCCTGTTTAAATCTAAACTGGTAACCTGTAAAGGCTTTCAAAATTGGAGAATTTCAGGTACCATATTTTGGCACCGGCCCCCAATTTTATAGAGTGACATGCCTAGTATTTATTTACTCGGCATAGCATCATCTGTTATATATATATATTTTTTTCATGTTTTAGATTTTACCAAAAAATGGGGTATAATATTGTGTTTTTGTACATTAAATTTCACTAATGTATAATTTTTCCCAAACCATTTGCTTTCAAAAAACCGCTGCGCAAGTATCATGTGACAAAAATATGCAACACCCACCATTTTATTCTCCAGGGCCTCTGCTAGATTTCTAGCAAAAAAAAAAAATGAGGTTTTTAACATGTAGGAGAAGGATGTCAGAATCAGCCTGGACTGGAATCGGTTAATAAATATGCTTTTTAATGCTACACTTAAGAGAAAGCGCCAAAAATGTGTACATCAGGTGCATATCGCTACCTAGGTTTACACCAGTGGGGCTGTGCCAGAACTGTATGGGTTAACTGCTTGGTTTTTTTTTTTTTGTCCAGGGTCAACAAGAAAGCTGGATAGTCACCTGATCCTCCCCTCCAGCGGCGAACGGCGCTCCCCCCCATGATCCAGCGGTGGACTGTTCTTGATCTCCTCACATCCACAGCAGGTCTATAGGAGTGATTACATCAGGAACAGTCCACTTACACAAGATAGCTAGACTGTGGTGGGCAGGAGCCGTAGGGATCGATTTTGTTGGAAGGATCCGAGGATTAGGTAAGAATATCTTCGCTCTCCTCTCCCATAGAAAAAAAAAACAGTTAACCCTTGCAGCCCCACTGCATGGGGAAAAAATGTGCCTGGAGTTCAGCAATAACCTTTCACTTGCGTTATCGTGCACATGTGCACTTTAACACCTTCATCTCCATCCTCCCCACTGTAAGAAACTGTAACAACTTCATCTCCATCCATCCTCTCTGCCTTCTGTGTATGACCTAGTGTGCCATTACCAACCCCCCCCCCCCCCCCCCCAACCCCCCAATACCAGCACATTTCCTTATTTTCCAAAAATATAAGATTACCTTGGGCTTGGGGTGTCTACTTTTCAAAAAGTGATGAATAAAGAAAGAAGTGAACCTATGCGCTACCAGTAAGGTATAAGAAGATATGAGATCTAAGATGATATATGCAGTGGAACACCAGAAATCAGCAGCAAATTCATTAGTGTCACAACATACTAAAACAAGTCAATCGCAGAGAGAATAAGCGCTCAATTTCTTGGAAGTGGTGGACCACAAGAATGAAATATATGCAAAATGTGACCAGATGTGTAGGTAAAAACAAATAATGATACAACAATATTGTTTAAAAGCAGACAAATGACAATCCAAAATCCTAAATCTATATTAATAAAATGCAAGTGTCTCTGTGTCCAGTTTCCCTGTGTCCGTGGGATTGCGCTACAGCGCATGTGCCCCACAGACAGCCGTTAGGAGTGCAGAAACTTGGCCCCGCCCTACTTCAGTCAGTTAGGGCAGGACTTCCCAAACTGTGGGTGGCAACCCACAGCCGCATCTGAGTGAATAGCTGGCAGTCACTGCTGCCAGCCCATAACTGCCGCCTTTTCACATTACGGTGATGAATTCTGTCATGAATAATAAAAGCCATTTTGTCCCAGGAATCGATGCATTTTCTACTTGAATGGGGACACGTGTATAAGAAAAGGAATACTAATTGAGCATTACATTGTGGAGATCCATATATTTATACTTAGAAGCCCCTTATCTATTGGAGGATATCCAGAGGTCCTTTATGGTGATTGATCACACTCGAAACGCTCATTTGAGTGTTAATGGAGGTGAGCGGCTATTACACATAGTTTTGGATCCTTAGCTCACGAAGTATTGCACTTGGCTGTCACCGGAACCATCCCTTTAATTTCACCGGACCACATATGAACTTTCACTACCTCCACTTGAAAATATCAGCACGCTATAATTGCTGCACCTATTTATATGGGACTTTGTTTTTTGCTATGTCATAATTTGATCATATTTACCCATTGATATTTATTATCATAAGCACCTTTGCTCATCACCATATCTGCACCTTTGTATTTATTGCACATAACATCCCCTCACCTGCACTGAATATTGCCAGCTTTATCACTGTCATTTTTTAGCAACCTCTTTGTTGCTCACCATCAATATCATTCATTTATGATCTAGCATTGATCACTTTATCCATCTTTTATCAGCGTCACGTATTATATAACTTTATTCACCACCAGTATTTTATTTATGATCTATCACTGATCACTTTATCCATCTTTTTATCAGCGTCACTTATTTTATATTTTATTTAGGATTTTGGATTGTCATTTGTCAAACAATATTGTTGTATCATTATTTGTTTTTACCTACACATCTGGTCACATTTTGCATATATTTCATTCTTGTGGTCCACCATTTCCAAGAAATTAAGTGCTTATTCTCTCTACTTTTCAAAAAGGCTTTCCTTACTTCTACCAGTTCAGTGGTAGAAGTAAGGAAATTAATGTTAGTAAAAAATAAAAAAATATATATAATTTATATTGAGGATACCACAGTACCCAACCACAGGGGGGGTGTGATCACTGCCTGATCTGAATAGCCTATAATTTAGTGGCCGTAATTTCTGGGGAGTTTGGACCAATATGTGGGCAGAGCTTGCAAAGAGACACCAAATCTATGGGAGCAGGTTACACAATTTGTTTCTGGAAAAGTTTAAATTGATTCTAAAGGCTCAAGGTTTTTTTTTACCTTCATGTATTCTATGCATGAAGATAAAACCTTCTCCATGCAGCAGCCCCCCCAATACTTACCTGAGTCCCATCTCAAACCAGTGATGTGCATGGGAGCCTCAGCTCTCTCCGGGGACTGTCACTCCCCATTAGCTCCCGCTGCGGATAATCACAACCAGTGAGATGAGAGAGAAGGGGTGGGGCCAAGCCGTGGCTCTGTGTGTGAATGGACGTGCAGAGTTGCGGCTTTGGTGCACCCATAGCCAGGGCCATCATACCGAATGGGCATGCTGGGCAGTTGCCAGGGGGCCCCACTTGCCCCCACCTGTCCAGCGACCCAGCCCCAGCCAAGCAGAGGAGGATGCAAGCTGCTCTGTGTAGAATAACTTCACAGACCAGATGAGTATAACATTTATTTAAAAAAAATAAAAATCAAATCTTTAGGCCCCTTTTACGCACTGGGATTGATCAGGTCCTGTCCGTTTTTCAGGCGGACCGGTTTGGGCCCACCTATTCTCCTCTATGGAGAGGCAGATGTCAGTGGACATGTGTCCGCTGACACCTGTCTGCCATCCGATCCGACAAGATCCGCTGAAAACAGACATATGGCGATACGCTCACCATCTGTCCAATGGGTCAGATCAGATGGGATTAGATGAAAATGCACAGGCAGTCTGTCTCCATCTGATGTCCCCATAGAGGGGAGCAGGACTCTGACAGGTCCATCTCTGCACAGTGGGCGGAGACGGACCTGTCATCCACCTGCACAGCGGGAATCAACAGAGTGATTCCCGCTAAGCTATGGGAGTCCGCCAAGTGGATCCACCCCATGTGAAAGGGGGCCTAAATAGCACTTTAAAATCAGAATATGGCTGATTGCTTCTATGGCACAATATGCAACCAAGCATGTACAGGCAGAATATATTAGAGAACTTGGAATTCCTAGGTACATTTTTAGGGGGAAAGATAATATAAAATAACTATTTAGTTATTGACAGTAATCACCAAATAAACAGGACCATTGTGGAAGGGAATTTGTTGTGGTCTATAGAGGGGTATACAATTACAGGGATTAATTGTGTAACCTTTAACAAGTAGATAATCCTATAACAGGGTTTCTCAACCAGGGTTCCTCCTGAGGTTGTTAGGGGTTCCTTGAGCAATGGGAAATTTCTGCCTCTCAGATAAGTTCCCAATGACACCATTGTTCCTTTTAGCTGTCTGTAAGGGTGTAATTCTTCCCAATGATGAGAAGAGTAAGGAGCATTCTTCCCACTGACTGTCACACTGATGTGTCATGAGTTGTAGATTTTTCATTTTTAGCAGAGGTTCCTCGAGACCAAAAATGTATTTCAAGGGTTCCTCTGTTCTGAAAAGGTTGAGAAAGGCTGTCCTATAAGGACCTCTCTTGAGCAGGCTCTAGTATCTGCTTTCATTTTCTAGCATTCCTTATGGTTGTGGTAATCCTCTTCCCCATCTCAAAAGCATCATAGTTATCTTGTCTTTTATTTTTGTGTTGGCCCCAGTTCCCTCCCCATCCTATCTAATTATATCCTCTTGCTGACCAGTCAAGTACCATTTCTTTATAGCCAACGGTCGGCTCTTTTGTAAAAGCATGCGGCCAACTAGCCGCTGGATTACATTTACAAGCAACGGGAGGGAACGTCCCCCTCTCCCTCCTCCTGCAATGACTTCAACGTGAACTCCTGTCCCACTGGGAGTCCTGATAGACCAGCTGGTGTTTCCACTGGTTGATCGGGGAGCTGGTCAAAGCCTGAATAGGCTTTGTTCGGCCCATGGCTATGGTAACCCGGAAGCGATGACCTGACATCATGTCAATGGTGCCATTTTCAAATTTTCATTCGAACACAGGGATCAAATGCTTGTAAGGCCAAAGGGCACTAGACCTCCTCTGTAAATCTAAACTAGAAACTCGTAAAGGCTTTTAAAGCGTCGCCCATGGATAGTAATATTTACATCGTTTGTTGCGGTGGTGCGCAATTTTAAAGAAAAATAGAAAAGTGACGGCATAAAAAGACTGAATAGTCCATTGAGTCTGCCATTTTTTTATTTATTTTTTTATTAACTTTATTGTCTGAGTATGGATCTATGTTTGTCCCAAGCATGTTTGAAGCCATTTACTGTTGAGTGTCTTATTACCTGTGATGATAGTTTATCCCAAGCATCAACTACCCCTTCCAGTAAAATAATACTTTCTAAGATTCGTTTTATACTTTCCTCCAGGTAGTTTGAGGTCACGTCCCTGTGATTTTGGTTTCAAATTGAAAAAAACTTCCATCCTGAACCCTATTCACCCCCTTAATGTATTTAAAGATTTCAGTCATGTCTCCCCTTTCCCTTCTTTCCTCCATACTATACATATTAAGTTCCTAAAGTTGCTTGGTATGTATTTACTTGGCGTAACATAATTTTTTTATATTTTACCAAAACATTGGATAAAAAAAAAAAAATCTTAATGCCTAAGCACAATTTTTCAATTGTGTAAAACTGTACATATCATCACTACTTTGTGCATCCAGGTAAATTATACCTTGTTTTTAAGGACAAACTGGGCTGTTATTTGGTAGTAAATGGTTATGGGTATCTCCTGTTTTTTTTTTTTTTTTTATTATCAAATGAAAACTGGCCTGAAATGTTAACCACTTGCCAAATGCCGCACGACTATATACTGCGGCGGTCAGCCCCTCCTGGGCAAAGTGACGTACCGGTACGTCACCCGGCCACTCGCGATCTCCGGCAGGAGAGGGATGGACAGCTGATGTAAACAGAGCCGTCTGTCATTCTCACTGAAGTAACTGCAGAGACTATATGATCCTGCTATGTAGGATCGTATGTCTCTGTGGTTACATCACAAGCCACGCCCCCCCACAGTTAGAATCACACCCCCTAGATAACCAATAAAGTTAACCCCTTCACTGCCAGTGTAATTTTTACAGTAACAGCACATATGTATAGCACCGATTACTGTAGTAATGTCACTGGTACCCCCAAAAGTGTCAAAATGTCAGTCAAGGGTCCGATCTGTCCGCTGCAATGTCGCAGTCCCGCAAAAAAAAAAAAAAAACACAGATCGCCGCCATTACTAGTTAAAAAAAAAAACAATAAAAATGACATAAATGTTTCGCGTAGTTAGTAAACGCAATAACTTTTGCGCAAACCAATCAAAATACGCTTATTGCGATTTTTTATACCAAAAATATGTAGCAGAAAACAAATTGGCCTAAAATGTTAAAAAATTTTGATGTCTACATTTTTTGGGGGGGGAATTTCATATACAAAAATGTGAAAAATATTGCTATTTTTTCATAATTGTCGCTCTTCTTTTGTTTATAGCGCAAAAAGTAAAAATCGCACAGGTGATCAAATACCACCAAAAGAAAGCTCTGTTTGTGGGAAAAAGGGACGTACATTTCATTTGGGTACAGCGTCGCACAACTGCGCACTTGTCCATTACAGTCACGCAGTGCCGAATCGCGAAATAGGCCCTGGTCTTTGATCAGCCAAATCCTCCAGGGCTTAAGTGGTTAAAAAGAAAAAATATTTAATTTAGCTATATATTTCTTGTTACTATCATAACCTACCACCAAAGAACAACCCAAAATAAATTCTGCTGCTCCTGACGATCGCAGCAGTACCACATATGTGTATGCCAGTTGTCGTTTGTACCGTAGTACAGCCCAGAAGCAATTGTGTGCATTTTGCTTTTTTATTTTTTCTTGTCCTATCTAAAACACACTGACACTAACACTAACTGATACTAATTTAAAAATAGATAAAGAATCCTGCCCAAAATATACTGATTCTGACATTGACCTTTGACCCAAAACACTAACCCTGGCACTGACCTAGATCAAACCTTGATCTAGGTATTTTTTTCCTGATTTTTTATTTTATTTATTTATTGTTACAAACTTTTTTTTTCTCTCTGCATAGAAAGACAAAGATGCATTGCATGGTGGACTTCACAGTGGCTGATCACTGTGATGGCCAATCAGAGGCTACGACAGCGATCAGGTGACCCAGAATGGGGAGATTAGCGCCCCGATTACTAGTATGGGCTTGCGGTGAGACCCTGGTCTCTGTGCTGGGAGCGTGCTGTGCGACACTCCCAGCACAAAGGGAGATACACATATATGCAGCCCCACAGAAAAAAAAAAGCCCAGTACAGTGGGGCCGCAGCTATGCGATACGTTGGTGCGAAGGACTTAAAATTCAAAAAAGGGTCTTTTTTCCAAACAAATTTGAGTTTGAAAAACTGCTGCCCAAATAAGGCACGACATTAAAAAAATTAAACACCTACCAATTTATTCTCTAGGGCCTCTGCTTTAAAAAAAAATATACAATAGTTGAGGGTTCTAAGAAATTTTCTAGCAAAAAATACTGATTGTTACATGTAAAAAAAGAAGTGCCAGAAAAGCCAGGTCTGTAAGTAGATATTCTGTGCCATTATTCCATTTGACTTTTGTGGCTGTTTTGGTTACACAGAAGGAATGCAGAATCCAACATTGAGAAATCACCTTGCTCGGTTGCTCCATCTGATACATAAAACAGATGTATTTCCCATTGACATCAATCAGTCACTAGGATGAAAGGTCTCTGTATGGAGATGGCAAATAGGAAATATCCTTCACCTTGGGTGCCCTTTCTGTATCTTTTCTAATTTATTGAGATTTTGTTTTTTTTGCCTTTATTAATTTTGACGTCACACAGGAGGTTTTTGTTTTTAACTTCTGTACTACGCCTACTAGGATCAGTGCCATTAATCATTCAGCTTTTCTTTTGTGCAAAGTTAAACTGCTGTCCTTGGCTTTAACAGGATCCCCTTTCACTTCTCCGGCAGAGTCACATGTGTCAGAGTTTGCGGACATTAATTTATTACCATGAGCAGATCGAGTTATGTTGGGAACAATCACCCATTTACAGAACTCATTGGATTATGAACTTTGCATGATGTAGGGCTACCGTGACCGCCGACACTATTGTCTTCTACAGAGATTTGAGCGTTGAATAAATCGTGATGATTTGGCGTTGGAATGAACCTTGCCACATACATTAGATCAGTCTTTCTCTACCTTTTTACCCCAGAAAAACTCTTTAAGTTTTTTTTAGGTCCTAGGGAAACCTTGAAAGAATGCTTCTTATATTGGTGGTCGGTGGGAAGAATGCCCCTTACACTGGTGGCTAGTGAGAAGAATGTTCCTGACATTAGTGCTCAGTGAGAGAAGGAGGAGTACACACTGAAGGAGCTCTCTCTGAGAACCAACCTTTTTTCAAGCCTGGATCCCCCTGATGACACAATGCCTAGTGAGGAGGAGGCTGATGACCTGTCTGCAGGTCCAGGCCCTGGTGAGGACACAAATGTCTTCAGACAGAAGATTATCGATCGTTTTAGGGCGATTGGAAGGGCTGAAGAAAAACTTAAAGTTTTGAAGGCAGAACACAAGTACTGCCAGGCCTGGAGTAAAAATCGTACAGCCATGAAGCCTGACTTACAGGAATTGTAAGAAAACGTAAAGCTTGCTGATTTCTGGCCGGCAAATCTTCTCTCGTTTAAAGAAAAGTTTGAAAATGAGAGAAGATTTGCCGGCCAGAAATCAGCAAGCTTTGTGGATTAGCAGGTAATGGATGACCCGGCTCCATCAGCCTCTGCACCTCTCCCCACCATGTCAGACCTGGGAATCGCCAGCGGCAACCAGCCAGGGGATTGAGAGTGAACATGGAACCTTGACCTTCATCCAGCAGATGGAGTCACCCCTGAGAGCAGACAAGTTTGCCTTTTCTGATGATCCATCAGAAGTCCTTGAGGATGAGCAGAGGAGATACAAACCAGCAAAGCCAGTACTGGTGGAGAAATCCAAGTATACCAAGCTGCCTTCCAACATGTCTGCCCTACCTGCTGAGGTGGATGGTGTCCCAGGTGAGAAGCAGAAAAAGAAGGAGCTCTGCAAATAGCTGCCTTTTGGAGTTTCTGCTGTGGAGAAACTCAGTGCAGACATTCAGGGAAAATCCCTGACAGAGGTGTCAATAGACCATCAGAGGAATGTGGATGGACCTGCATCAAACACCCCAGGCATGGATTTTGCTGCTCCTGCTGAGACCAGTAGTCCCTCCACAAGCAAAATGGCTGCCAGCTCTAAAGAGTCTGCTTTACCTTCACCCGAGCCTCCCAGTGTTCTAGTGCTGATTGACCAGCTAATTGCTGGTGGGGGAGGGGATCAGCATTGTGGAAGCAGCCATGGAAGTCTCCTGTAATGTTTCATCTGTTGCTGTGTTAAAGCATTCAATTTACTCAGCTGAAAGCCCTGTCCTAGTGGAGGAAAAGATGACAGCTGAAGCTCTTACCATTGCAGCAGCAACTATGGACACTGCTGTGAAGGCAACACAAATTATGAACATGCCAGCAAGTGTTAAGAATGACAATAATGATAAAGCAATGAATGTGGTGGTAGTAAAGGGGATAGTATTGCTGGGAAAAATAAAAATGCAGAGGAAGGATTCATCAGTTGTAAAGATCAATCCTGAATCTGTACAATTGTTATCTGGTTCAAAACAAATGGATAGATCTTCTGCTTGGAGGAATATAGGGACCTATGCTTCAGTTTTGGCGAGTCGCACCACGATGGGTGGTGGGAATTTCAGTAATTACAATAATCACATTTCAGGGAGGTTTGGTGGGGGGCTGGTTAGTGGGTACAGGAGGAGAAATGTGGTTCAGTTGAGGTGGGATGGGGAGGGACCCCCACCAGTAAGGGGAAGGGTGGCTGAGCTGGTTTTAGAGATAGGGTTTAAAGCCTGTGATATTTTTACTTTAATTTGCCTGGTGGGAAGTTATGAATTTGATTTGTCCTTTGTGAAACCTGAGGGTTTGGATTTCTTTTGGGAGAGATAAAGGAGGTGCAATCACCCAATCATCATTACTGCTCGGCCCAAGGTAAAAGTACCTTTTCAGCAGTTTAAGGCTGTCCGGGAGGCTTGGAGCGATGCAGGGCTGCTGGATGGAGAAAGTACTTGCTGGTATTGGATCAGGCAAAGGCTTTTGATCGAGTCAATCATGAGTACCTGTATTTGCTACTTGGTAGATACAGTCTGCAGGGGAGGTTTATAGATTGGCTGAAAATATTATATAAATGGGGCAGAGAGCTTCCCACTTGGTAATGGTTGTGTTGGACAGCCTTTTGAGGTTGGCTCTGGTGTGCGCCAGGGGTGTCCTTTGAGCCCTCTGCTATATGCATTCTCAATGGACCCCTTCATAAGAAGGTTAGAGGGTGGATCATTGTGTCACGTTTCTATGGGCATTGCTGGTGTGCCGCCTTTAAAGGTCCTGGCCTATGCCAATGATGTGTCTGTTATTATCTCTGGGATGGAGAAGGCGCAGGAGGTGGTCCCTGTGATAGAGCAGTACATGGAGGCTTCTGGCTCTAAAGTCAACCATGAAAGGGACGAGATTTTCTGAATGGGCGAGGAGGGTAAAAGCTTTGAAGCGCCGGATGTCTTCCCAGATCCCCAGCAGGAAATTAAAGTGTTGGGCATCAAATTTGGTCCTGGTATGGTCATCGAAATTGGGAAAGCAGGTTGGTGGATGCCAATGCCAAAGTAGCAAGCTGGAAGAAATGGAAACTTTCCCTAAGGTAGAGGGTTGACTTGATCAAAACTTACCTGATCCAGATATTTTTCTATGTCAGCTTTGTCTGTATCTTGCCGGAATCTCTCTTTGCAATGGTGTACAGCTGCTTTTTCAAACTGTTATAGGGGAAATAGGCTGAACCTACAAAAAATTGTAAATAGTGTAACAAAATTTTTTGGTAAATTGTCACCAGTCAGTGTCCCTCATCATGCCCACACCAGCCATATGAAGACCCTGTACTGCTCTGGTGACAATATTTTATTAAAAAAAAAGTGAAAAAATATTTTTAAATTAAATTTTTCTAAAAATTGTGATTAAAAAATTACAACTTCAAAAAACTCACGATAGCCCTTACTAAATACCGTGGACTGTCTACTTTACAAAAAGTGGTAATTTGGGGGGTATTTGTACTGTCCTGGCGTTTTAGGATTTATCAATTTTCAAAAATACATCCCATAGTTTACAGACTCTAACATTTACACAGGCTACATAATATACACTGGTCCAGGTTATATTTACAAAAATAATTTAGCAGAATACATTTAGCCCTAAATTTATTAAGAAATTTTATTTGCAAAATGTTATAACCAAAACAAAGAAAGCTTTCTTTTCACAATTTTCAGTATTTTTTTTCTTTTATATATCAAAACATTTATAAAAAAAAAAACCCAGTGGTAAATAAATACCTGTAAGAGAAAGCTATATCTATCTAAAAAAAAGCGCAGTGTTGTATGACTCAGTAACTGTCACTCAAAGTGTGACAGTGCTGAAAGCTGAATATTGGCCTGGCCAGGAAGGGGGTGAGAGTGTCCGGTATCGAGGTGATTAAGGAAGATTGCACCTGCTAAAATGTGTGATGGAGTGACTACCTTATAATTGTCCTATTTGTTTTTCATTTAAATAAAATATTTTACCCACTCCTAAAATTCTCCTGTTGTAGGCACTGGCAGGAGAACAGGGGAAGCATTTAGGCCAAAAAATAAAATGATACAAAAAATAAATAAATAATCATGGCTTAGAAAATTGTTACATTTTCTTCAGTCCCAAAGTGCTGTTAAACAGCCATAAAGTGTGAAATGTACTCAAAGACCCAACAACTGGCTGAGCAGGAAAGGATTTAACAAGTGTGCAGTACGGATTAGAACTGTTTGGAAACACTTCCTTTCAGTAGTTCTGGTTTTGGTCCCTGGGTATACTTGGGACAGCCAGTAAAACATCTTAACCATTAATTGGAAGCATAAACAGATTGGTAACTGGGCTGTCCATGGGAATTAACTAGTCTGCAAATTTGCTGGAAAGAAAACTAAATTGTGAGAAGGAGGGAGTTTGGAAGCAGCTGCATTATGGAATAATGAGGTACACTATAGGGCAGGGGTATCAAATTAAAATTTACAAAGGTCCAATCAAAAAAATTCAATGTAGTGACCAGCGTACATGCCCCCTTCAATGCAGTGACCAGCGTACATGCCTCCTTCAATGTAGTGACCAGCATACATGCCCCCTTTAATGTAGTGACCAGCATACATGCCCCTTCAATGCAGAGATCAGCGTACTTGCCCCCTTCAATGCAGTGACCAGCGTACATGCCCCCTTCAATGCAGTGACCAGCGTACATGCCCCCTTTAATGCAGTGACCAGCGTACATACCCCCTTCAATGTAGTGACCATCGTACATGCCCCCTTCAATGTAGTGACCAGTGTACATGCCCCCTTCAATGTAGTGACCAGCGTACATGCCCCCTTCAATGCAGTGACCAGTGTACATGCCTCCTTCAATGTAGTGACCAGCGTACATGCCCGCTTCAATGTAGTGACCAACGTACATGCCCCCTTCAATGTAGTGACCAGCATACATGCCCCTTCAATGCAGAGATCAGCGTACTTGCCCCCTTCAATGCAGTGACCAGCGTACATGCCCCCTTCAATGCAGTGACCAGCGTACATGCCCCCTTTAATGCAGTGACCAGCGTACATACCCCCTTCAATGTAGTGACCATCGTACATGCCCCCTTCAATGTAGTGACCAGTGTACATGCCCCCTTCAATGTAGTGACCAGCGTACATGCCCCCTTCAATGTAGTGACCAGCGTACATGCCCCCTTCAATGTAGTGACCAGCATACATGCACCCTTCAATGTAGTGACCAGCATACATGCCCCCTTAAATGCAGAGACCAGCATGCGTGCCCCCTTAAATGCAGAGACCAGCATGTGTGCCCCCTTCAATCCAGTGCACTTACCTGGATCAGCAGCAGCAACAGCAGCGGCGGCTTCTCCTCAGTCCCCCGGCGCGTCTCCTTGGGTCCTCCAGCTCCCGCCTCCTCCTCGGCCAATGGCATGGGGTTTGCCTTGCGGCCAATCAGGAATCAGGTATTAGACCCGCTCCCTGATTGGCCGGGAGGAGGATCCGTGTGACAATAGCGAATTTTCATTCGCTATTGTCACACAATGGGTGGAGTCGGGGTGCACTGCTCTGCACCCCGGGTCCACCCTTTGCATCGCCCTATTAGCGCCTCTGGCTCTAATCAGGTGATGCAAAGAAAAAAAAAAGGCCCCATTGAACTCCATGGATAGGGGGGGGCGGCGCCCCTGAGCCCCCAACACACCGGCCGCCACTGGTCCTCTGCCCCTTCACATCCCTTCCCCAGAGTACTGTCCTCTGCCCCTTCACATCCCTTCCCCAGAGTACTGTCCTCTGCCCCTTCACATTCCTCCCACACAGTACTGTCCTCTGCCCCCTTCACATCCCTCCACCACATTACTGTCATATGCCCCCTTCACATTCCTTCCCCAGAGTACTCTCCTCTGCCCCCTTCACATCCCTTCCCCAGAGTACTGTCCTCTGCCCCCTTCACATTCCTCCCACACAGTAGTGTCCTCTGCCCCCTTCACATCCCTCCACCACATTACTGTCCTCTGCCCCCTTCACATCCCTTCCCCAGAGTACTGTCCTCTGCCCCTTCACATTCCTCCCACTTAGTACTGTCCTCTGCCCCCTTCACATCCCTCCACCACATTACTGTCCTCTGCCCCTTCACATCCCTCCCCCACAGTACTGTCCTCTGCCCCCTTCACATCCCTCCCCCACAGTACTGTCCTCTGCCCCATTCACATCCCTCCCCCACAGTACTGTCCTCTGCCCCTTCACATCCCTCCCCTACAGTACTGTCCTCTGCCCCCTTCACATCCCTCCCCCACAGTACTGTCCTCTGCCCCTTCACATCCCTTCCCCACAGTACTGTCCTCTGCCCCCTTCACATCCCTCCCCCACAGTACTATCCTCTTCCCCTTCACATCCCTTCCCCACAGTACTGTCCTCTGCCCCCTTCACATCCCTTCCCCACAGTACTGTCCTCTGCCCCCTTCACATCCCCTTCCCCAGAGTACTGTCCTCTGCTCCCTTTACATCCCTCCCACACAGTACTGTCCTCTGCCCCCTTCACATCCCTCCCCCACAGTACTGTCCTCTGCCCCCTTCACATCCCTCCCACACAGTACTGTCCTCTGCCCCTTCACATCCCTCCCCCACAGTACTGTCCTCTGCCCCTTCACATCCCTCCCCCACAGTACTGTCCTCTGCCCCTTCACATCCCTTCCCCACAGTACTGTCCTCTGCCCCCTTCACATCCCTCCCCCACAGTACTGTCCTCTGCTCCCTTTACATCCCTCCCCCACAGTACTGTCCTCTGCTCCCTTTACATCCCTCCCACACAGTACTGTCCTCTGCCCCCTTCACATCCCTCCCCCACAGTACTGTCCTCTGCCCCTTCACATCCCTTCCCCACAGTACTGTCCTCTGCCCCCTTCACATCCCTTCCCCACAGTACTGTCCTCTGCCCCCTTCACATCCCTTTGCCACAGTACTGTCCTCTGCCCCCTTCACATCCCCTTCCCCAGAGTACTGTCCTCTGCTCCCTTCACATCCCTCCCACACAGTACTGTCCTCTGCCCCCTTCACATCCCTCCCACACAGTACTGTCCTCTGCCCCTTCACATCCCTCCCCCACAGTACTGTCCTCTGCCCCTTCACATCCCTCCCCCACAGTACTGTCCTCTGCCCCTTCACATCCCTTCCCCACAGTACTGTCCTCTGCCCCCTTCACATCCCTCCCCCACAGTACTGTCCTCTGCTCCCTTTACATCCCTCCCCCACAGTACTGTCCTCTGCTCCCTTTACATCCCTCCCACACAGTACTGTCCTCTGCCCCCTTCACATCCCTCCCCCACAGTACTGTCCTCTGCCCCTTCACATCCCTTCCCCACAGTACTGTCCTCTGCCCCCTTCACATCCCTCCCCCACAGTACTGTCCTCTGCTCCCTTTACATCCCTCCCACACAGTACTGTCCTCTGCCCCCTTCACATCCCTCCCACACAGTACTGTCCTCTGCCCCCTTCACATCCCTTCCCCACAGTACTGTCCTCTGTCCCCTTCACATCCCTCCCACATAGTACTGTCCTCTGCTATAACCTCCCCCAGCAGACCCGTGCCCCCTTTACATCCCCCCCCCACAGCACTTCCCCCTCTTACATCACAAATCCCCTTACATCACAAAACAGTAATGTGCTCTGCCCTCTTCACAGCAAACATCAAAACCCACAGTACTGCTCTCCTCTCACATCACACCCCCTACCCACTGTAGTATGCTCTGTCCTCCCCAAGCCTACCCCCCCCCTTACATCACCCCACCACAGCACTGCCCCCTCCGTTTACATCACCTCTCTTTCTCATCAGAGTTGTGTGCTCTGTCCTCTTCACATCCACCCAGCACTGCCCCCCCCCCCTCGTGTCATTCCCCCCACACAGCCAGACTAGTGTCCTCTGCCCCCCTTCACGTTCCTTCCTTAGACAGAGCGGAGAGCGGGAGACAGAACATTTCTGGACCAAGTATGGGAGGCACAGCACAGCATTGAATAGAGTGCGGGAGCTGCCGGGATTAACTTTTGTGTATTACCAAGCATGTGATTGGCTGCTAGGACTGCCCTGCATCCAATAACATGCTGCCTGATAACCCTGAAAAGTTAACCCCGGCAGCTCCCGCAATCTGTTTAATGCTGTACCTCTGCCCCCATTTCAGAAATGTTCTATCTCCCTCTGCTGTGACGGCAGGTCTGAGTAGAACAGTGGCTCAGTGCAGATCTGGACCGTGGTCAGCTTTTTAGTGATACCTGCTCTAGGGCAAAATCTGAGACTCCATTAGTCCTTGTTAAGGAGGTAGGCATCTGCTTAGGGGGAGGAACCTGCTGGGTAGGGATAGCGCTGAACTGATGAATAGGGACATAATGAGAAACACCGCCCGGTGTTGCAGAACCTTCTGAAATCTCTTCAGTGGCAAGTGCAGCGTGGTGTCCTGTTCCACCACACCTCTAGCGGAAGCCGTCCTTCGGTAACAGTTTTCTCCGCCCTACTTTAGTGGTTGGTCCTATTAGGAATCTTGAACTGTATGTGCTTCTACTTTGTTGTAAACTGTGCCTATACTGTATATACATTCATCACCCACTGTTTGCTAGTATGGGTTGAACCCCCTTTTCTATTCAGAACCACCACATGGTGCTCTATTGGATTGAGATGTGGTGACTGTGGAGGCCATTGGAGTACAGTGAACTCATTGTCATGTTCAAGAAACCAGTGGTGAGATGATTTGAGCTTTGTGACATGGTGCATTATCCTGCTGGAAGGAGCCATCAGAAGATGGGGACACTGTAGTCATCAAGTGATGGACATGGTCAGCAACAATACTCAGGTAGGCCGTGGTGTTTAAACAATGCTCAGTTGGTACTAAGGGGCCCAAAGTGTGCCAAGAAAATATCACCCACACCATTACACCACCACCAGCCTGGACCATTGATACAAGGCAGGATGGATCCAGGATTTCATTTACGCCAAATTCTGACCCTACTATCCCTACTATCTGAATGTCACAGCTGAAATTGAGACTCATCCGACCAGGCAATGTTTTTCCAATCTTGCGCAACACGTTACAACATGAGGGCAGACAGTACAGTTACAATACAATTCAATACAGGAGGAATCAGAGGGCCTGCTCATTAGAGCATACAATCTAGGAGATCCTAAACAACCCCAATCTTTGGGCTTAAAGCCCCTTATATGCATTGTTCCATTACTGTTTCTGTGGGACTTTCATCTGAAGGTGCTACATGCCTCTAAGGGATCCCCTATCGGGTGGTCTTCCTCCCCACAGGCTGGTGGGATATCTTTGGATTTGTTCCCCTACTTGCCTCCCTTGCTTCCCTTTACTCTATTGATAGGTGAACTTACTAAACTTGACATACATATGAAGTGACTATTTTCCTGAGTGGAGATTGGAAGTCCTAAAGGAAGTGGGTTATCCTGAGAATCCTGGTGACCTACATCTAATGGTCTCTAGGGACCCTACATCTCAAGTCCCTGTACAATTCATAATCTAAGTGGCATAAAATGTATATAGTTTTTATAGATATAAAAATGTTTTACCGTGTATATATTAAGAGGTACAACTATTTTTAAATGATGCTTATTTTTTGTGTACAT